>NW_028188449.1:0-30000 GCF_964204655.1 Triturus cristatus
TTTTTTGTTGAAAAAAATATATTTGGCCCTCCCAAGGCCTTAATCGACCCCGGGGACCCCAACTCCTGGGTCATGGCCTTTTTTTAATTTAAATTCTTTAGGAGGGGGCTGCGGTGCCCCCCTCCTCAGGCCACTTATGGCTCCGGGGACCCCATCCCCCGGGGCTGGCCTTTGTTTTTTATTATTTTAAAAATATCTATTTATAGAAACACCTAGGACATGCTGGACAAACCGTATGTACCTATCACCATGACGATTTGCGTGATATTCATTAAAAGGCGACTATGCATAGAATGAATCCACATGGAATGTATTTACACCGCTAGTGAAGCTCTGATGTGTCTGACGCCCTACCGTGCCTAATCCCGGCGCCCCCGCCGGTGGGTACTCTCCAAGTAGACACCCTTGTCATTTATTTATACAAACATGGGTAGCTTTTAACGGGCACATTTAATATACATGCACACCAAGCCATTCAAAGGGGATTCGACAAAAATTAGACCAAACTATGCAAGAAACCCCCCTCACGGTTAATAAAAAACACATCCACCGCCGGATGTGTAATACTTTTTATTTTACTCTCTGGAAAGGAGACGAACCTCACTTGAGAGTCACAGCGTGCTCCTGGCTGAGCCCAATGCTGTGTTACACCCACCAGTGCCCGCCGATTGCCTCACACCTCTGTGTTGTATTCCACCAGCTAGTGCGTATGCTATGACACTCTCTAGCCCATGTGCACTGCACACCACCCCGTGAATATGTCATGCCACACTTGCATTCACACGGGTTATATTGTCCCATCTAACGTGCCTTCCTCGATGTGTATGTTATAACGCACAGCGCTATGCCATACATATTACAATCTGGGATCCATATCTTTGTCACAGTGCTTATGCAACGTTACACTCCCCAGCACATATTTTATATTACAACTTTAGAGACTAGTTATGTTACACAACACTGCCCTGTGCATATTACACTCCAAGGCACATATCGCATAGCACGCGCTAGTGCCTGTGCTATCTCGCGCTCTCCAATGAATCGGTCATTGCGCACAATGTATTGCATATTATATTTCACACCCCGGTTCATCTTATATCACACTTTTTGGTGCATAGTTTATACCATATACTGCATCTAGTTTTCATTTTCAATCGTGCTCTCAGGACTATGTTCTATATAACACTGCGTCCACCTACCCTTTTCACGGGCATTACATTTTGCGATGGGGGTGGAGGGTCAGGGGGTGTTTCTGCCAAGTGAGCCCGGAGTCACAGTCACAAACGTCCTCTTCTTCCTGAATAAAAGTGAGATTATGCTGCATACTTGTTCATATTTTAAGTCGTTCGCACAGACACACATTTTAAAAACAATAAAGTTCCTAATACCCACCTTCTCTGAACAGTTAGCTTGCTGCCCCATCCACCTCCTCCCTATCCTCTGTTGTCTGAATCCATGGACTTGCCTCCTCCCTCCTGCCATGCATGGTCTGATGTGCTGCCACTGCCCTCCATTTAGCATGATGTACCAGTCCACTCCTCCTGCCCTCCATTGCCCAATTCTATGGCCCATCATTGACCTCCTGCTTAGCCTCTGTGCTTAGCTTGCTGCCCCTATTCTCCTCCCCCCTGCCCTCCGATGTCTTTGTGCATGCCCCTCACCATCCTTTTTGCCCACTATGTTCCATGGACCTGCCACTCCTATCTACTCTGAGTGTTCTGTTGAGCTGCCACTCCCCTCCCACCTGCCTAGCATTGTCAGATGACTGTAACCTGTCCCTGCCACCTCCACCCTGCCTGTCCACATTCCATGCCCCTATCCCCTTCCTCCTGTCCTCCATGGTCCATTTTACTGCCACACTCTTCTGCCCTCCCTGATCTGTTGTGCTGCAACTGCTCCTCCTGCCTGCCCCGCGCGGTCTGTTGTGAGGCCCCTTCCCCTGAACTCTCTTGTCTGTGCCCAGGTCCTGACCCTCCCTTCTATCCTCCATGGTCCTTTGTGCATGCCCCTGCACCCTCCTTCTTGCCCATCATAGCCATTGTGCTGCCACTAACCCTCCCGCTTGCCATGCATGCTCTTCTGTGCTGCCATGGCCCCTCCCACCTTCCCTGTGTGGTCAGCTAGCTGCCCCTGACCCCCTCCCACCTTCCTTCCATGGTCTGTGTGTATGTCTCATTGTTGCTCTCCATGGTGTGTCTTGTTTCTAGTGCCCATCCTGCCTGACCTCCATGGTCATCTTGCTGCTCCTGTCCTGCCACCTTGCCCCCAGCCCTCTGTTTCCATGTGCAGACCCCTACTCCCTCCCTCCTGGCTTGTCTGTTCCATTGTAATGCCCCTGATCCGTCCCTCCTGCCCTTTATGGTCTGTTATGCTGCAGCTTTCTCTCCTGTCTGTCCATTATGGTCAGCTAGCTACCATTGCCTTTTGCCCCTCTGTTCTCTGTTGTCCATGTGCATGGTCCTGTCCCCTCCCTCTTGCTTTCTATGGACGTTTCCTGGCTGAATCGGGTCTGTTGGCATGTATGGTTGTACTACCATTGCCTCTTCCTTCTGCCCACAATGGTCTATTACATTGCCACAGCCTCTCTTGCAAGTCCTGTATTGTTGGTTTGTTGCCCCTGCCCCCCTTTCCACTGCCCTCCATAGTCTGTTGTGCTGCCACAGCCCTTCCTGCCTGCTCAGTGTGGTTAAATTGTTGCCTTTGCACCCTCCTACCTGCCTTCAATTTTCAGAGTCCGTGCCCCTGGCCTCTGCCTCTCAACAGTATCCTAATGAACAACTAGATTGCTAACATTCTATATTTATTACAAAAGTGTGGAACGCCTGACGTCATCTTGATGTAATCAAAACTGTAATACCTAGAGCATTTCCTTTAGAAATTACATATATGAGAGGGTCTTATTGGCATCAAATTTATGGTTAGTGCTCTAAAAGACTAAAATAATGACATATTTTCTGAGTTTTCAAATAGCGACAAAGCACTTTTAAATTATTTGTTATCTTTATGTTTTTTTATCCAGTTGACCACTTGATTAAATGTTGCACTTAGGGGAGAGGATGTGGTGTTACTTCCAGAACTGCAGACTTTGCAACTGGGGAACCAGGTTGGAGTTTCTGCTTCAGCTCGACATTCTGTGATTCTTGTCAAATCACTTAGTCTCCCCATGTCTACAACCAAAATGAATTTGTTCTTGTGTGATGTAACCAATGCTCATGTAAAGCACTCCAATACCTGACAAGTCTGCACTATATAACACTGCAAAAACACAAAATAATAAGTGTTTTGCACACTTTTGTCATTGGGCTATATTTGGGCTACATCTGGGTGATTTTGGGCTACATTTGGGCTCTTTTGTCTCCGGTGGCCATCTTGGGAGATTTATTTGTTATGAAGTTTCCTAATTTCCTCATGTACTGCAGTCTCCTCAGTAGGAAATGCTTTCAGTTTTTTACTTTGATTCCATCATGAAGGTATTCAGATATGTCACACATTTGCCATAAATTCTGAATGTTAGCACTCTAGTTGCTCATTAGATCACTGTAGTAAAACTACTGTTCACCATGGAAGTCTGCTCCTGGTATTAAAAGTGCATGTTTCAGTCTGCATGTCAGAATTTTTTAATGACATAGAAGAGGATTTGAGAAGTCACTAAAAATGACAGGAAGTTGCAGTCCTCCATGCCTTCTCTCGACCGCTACTGCCTCTGAGGAAGAGTTGATCTCGAAACGCGTCAGGCAGCGGTCGGCTGCTTTTTAATGGACTGGATTGTGTGAACTGCTCGTACCAATAAAGGCTTTATGGGGAATAAGCGGTCTGTGATCTCGAGTGCTGCTCTATTGTTGGACACCCCACAGAGCGTGATATATATATATATATATATATATATATATGGAGAGAGGGAGAAAGGGAGAGAGGGAGAGAAAGAGAGAGAGAGCGAGCAGAATTAGGAAAGCACAGATTAAGCAAATTGTTTTGTAATTCTGTGTGGTGGAAACAAATATTTGAATACGATCAAAGCAAATCAATACACTAGGTGATGCAACTTCCATACATTATCGTATGTGTGCTGTATAGTTTCATCAGTAAAACAGTATGTCTGTGCAAATGTAATGGTTCTTTTGATTGATAATGTGTTGTGTGTTGTCTGTATTGGCAGTGCACTACCACACCATGCCACTCTTCGACAATATACTCCACTCTACTTTACTGCACTCTACACCACTCTACTCTATACCATTCCATTCCACTCTACTCCTCTCTACTCTGTGCCACTTCACTCTTCTCCATTCATTGGGCCAGATGTACGACCATTGATGTTTGCGACTCGCAAATTGCATTGAACTGCGAGTCGCAAACATCAATGTACAACGTCAGAGACACTGTTTACGATTTCCAATGGGGTCGCAAATTACATGCCTCTTGCATATTAATGAGGCTGTCACAATTTGTGACCCCATTGGGAATGGCTGGCACTCCCAGGAATGGTGGCCTGCTGGGGTCAGGAGACCTTCATGTCTGAGACTACTTATAGATAAAGCATTTTTTTTGTAAATGCAGCCCGTTTCCCTTATAGGAAAACTGGAAGCATTTAAAAAATACAAATGAAACTTTTCATTTTATTTTTAAGGGCAGGCAGTGGTCTCTGGGACCACTGCCTGCCCTTAAAAAATGTTTGTGCATGCATTCCCAAAGGGGAAGGGGTTCCCGGGGGACCCCTTCCCATTTGCAAGTGCTTTACCACCCTTCGGTCGCAAAACATTCTGACATATCTTTTGGAGTCGTTAAACCCTATTTTACGAGTTGCAAATTGTTTGCGACTCACAAAATAGGGTTGGTACATGGGCCACATGTTTTTTGCGGTCGCAAACAGGGCTAAAAACCCTTTGCGGTCGTACATCTGGCCGTTAGCCACTTCACTTTGACATTCTACTCCACACTACGCCATTCTAAAAACACTCCATTCTCTCCCACTCTAACACCTTACTTAACTCTTCGCTGCTCTACTCTACGGCGCCCTTCTCCATGCCACTCTATGCCACTCCCCTCTATGCCACTCTACTTTATGACACTCTAGACCACTCTACTCCACTCTATGATACTCTGCGACACTCTGTCACATCAGTCTACTACACTATACGCCTCCTTACTCCGCTCTGACCCGCCATGCTATGCCTTTCCCTTTAACACTTTACTCCACTCTAAGACACTTTACTGCACTCTACGCTATGCCACTCTATGCACCTCCACTCTACGCACCACAGCACGACAACTCCACTCCACAGCATTCTACTCCACTTTATGCAACTCTACGCCTCTTTACTCTACGACACTTTATGCCACGCCACACTGCTACACTCTACAACCCTTTACTCTTCTCTATGCAATGCTATTCCACTCTACAATACTTTTCTCCACTCTGTTCCACTCAGTGCTTCTCAGCTCTACGACCCTCCACTCTACAACCCTCCGCTCTACCATATCCTACACCATCCATGTTCCTCTGTGCGACACTCTATGCCCCTCCGGTATATTACACTTTACTCCACACCCCTCCACTCTACAGCCCTCCACTGTATAAGATGCCATGTCACTCTACAACACTCTAAGTCACTCTACAATACTCCACGAAACTACGCCACTCCACTCTATTCTGCACCACTCTATTTATTCCATTCTACTCCACTCTACTTCACTATACTCAACTTGACGTCACTCCACTCTGATGCTGCACTACACTCTACAATACTTCACTCTACACCATGGCACTCTGTCCACCTCTATTCCCCACCACTCTGTCCACTCTACACCCCTCCACTCTACCCACTCTACACCCCTCCACTCTACAACCCTCCACTCTACGACACTGTATTCCTCTCTGACACTCTACGCCCCTCCACTCCAACACTTTACTCTACAGCATTATACTCCACGACACTATGCCATACCTCTCTACAACATTACACTGTGTGACACTCCACTCTACAACACTCCACTGCAATCTGCGACTTTCCACTCTGCGACTTTCCACTCTGCGACTCTCCACTCTGCGACTTTCCACTCTGCGACTCTCCACTCTGCGACTCTCCACTCTGCAACTCTCCACTCTGCAACAGACTACTCTACAACACTCCATTCTGAAACACGACAATCCACGCTTCACCACGACACTCCACTCTTCGTCACAACACTCCACTCTTCGCCACAACACTCCACTCTACGCCACTCCTTTCTACAGCACTCTACTCCTCTCTGCCACTCCACTTCCCAACAATCTACTTTACTCCACTATGCTCTACACTACTCCATTCTCCACCACTCCATTCTACACCACTCCACATCACTTTACTCCAGTCTGCTCCACTCACTTTACTCTATGATCACACTACACTGCTCTAGGCCACTCTACACCACTTCGGTCTATGCCACTCTACTCTGCGACAATACTCCACTTTATGCCCCTCCATTTTACACCCCTCCACTTTACACCCCTCCACACCACTCCACTTTACTCCATGGCACTGCACTCTACATCACTCAACTCTACGACACTGCATGACACTTCTCTCCACAACACTCTGTGCCAACCCACTCTACAACACTCCACTCCACAACATTCTCCTCTACACCACTAATCTTTAGCCAGGCTGAACAGCAGCCATGCTGGTTTACAACATGGCTAAAGTAATGCTTATTGTGTTTCCCGCTTATACCACTTAGTCCAGATGCTCCAAGCGGTGGTGGGGGGAGGGACTCGAGTAGCAAGGGAGAGAGATTTGGGCCATCCCTTGTCGGACAAAACATGGGCATATTGCTGCGAACAGACTCATTACATACGAATGACTACAGACACAAACTCCTCCATTTCAAGTAATTACGTAGAGCTTATGTCACCCCAAAGTTCCTTGCCAGAATGGACTCTGCCAGATCCCATAGCTGCCCTAGATGTGCAGCCGACCATGCCAATTGGAATTGTCCCCCGGTCTTGGCTTATTGGGTGGCAGTCTTCCAACATGTGTCCCTGATGATCGAATCTGAGCTGACCCCCTCCCTATTCCTTACATTGTTGGGTTATGTCCAACCATTAGGTGCTTTATTACTAGTCAAGAGGCAGATCTCTGTGCATTGGGGCGGCCCTACAGCACCAACAGTTAAAGCCTGGATGAGGAACCTAATGTACTGCGACACCACCTGTAATGTGTATGCAACACTGCTGCCCCTCCCCTCCAAGCCCAAAAACATCTGGCAACCACTCCACTCCTATCTATTACTCCACCCTGAATTGACAGAGTGAATCTTGGCCATTTCCCTTCACTTTTGTCTGCCATGTGAGCTGCCATTCAGTGTTTTGACCTGTTGATATTTCTAGGTAATTGTACCATTGCGGTAAATGATGTGCTTGCCCGCTAACTATGATGGATGCCTTATCTTTTTGCCTTTCTTTACTGTACGCACCTGCATTGTTGCTTTATGTTTAAATTGAATACTGGCATTCGATCTCTATTACTATTCAACCCATATGCTCCTAAGTGTATGTGCTTTGGCAGCTGTTTGTGAAAAATGCAATAAAAACAATTTCAAAAGAAAAACATGGCTAAAGTACATTGGCAAAGCTAATATCTCTTACATAGATGAGACCTATTGGTTTTGCCAATGCTTTTTACCATACCTTTAGTTGTGCAGTTGGGGACCCCAACCCACAGCCTGCTGCCGCACGCAGTGTAGGATTGGGGCAGGGCCTGGCCACCTAATCCCTTGTGGACAGCAAACACCATTTTGTTTATTTTATTTGTGGTGCCTGGGATCTGCGGACCCACAAAATGCCAATTTATTTTTAACATTTGTATTTTAGCCTCTGATGGCCCTAGGATTCGGCGTACACCTGCACCCTACCATGCTCCCCTGTGTGTTATTTTGTAATGAATTCTAGGACACGGGGACCAAGTCCCTTGGATTCCAACATGGTGGTTGCAGAAATTTACTCAGGTTTCGGCTAGCCAAAGAAATTTTCTTTTTTGGCCTTGCTGTTCCTCTGTGGAGGTTCTGCGTCACAATATATACATGAAATCTTAAAGTCAATTTCTCAAAAACTGCGGTTGTACACCAAATTGCAAAACGCACGCTTTTTGGACCAAGATCTAGCTTTCTGATAAATAAAGCCCATTTTGAGACCGCCTCTTTTTTCTCAGGCCTCCACTTGACAGATCACCCAAAACGTTCCAGGAATTAATGAGCTGAGCTTCCTTAACCTTTTTTGTTGAAGGTTTTGTGGAGATTTGTGGTCGTAATTATAACTACCCAGTGGCCACTGCCTCTGAGTAAATATGTGTGTGTATATAAATATATATATATATATATTCACTGAAAAAACCAAAGGTTTCACACATGTTATAGTTAGCTGGACATTTCACTCGTAAAAAACCAATGAAATTCCCCCGTTATAGTTAGTTCAGCTAAGGCCTGTTGAAGAATGAGTGGGTGTACAAGTGTGTAAATGGATGATTTTCTGTGGTGCGTAACTAACTCTATAAGTGAGCCATTAAATGTATCTTACTGCAGACTAGTGACTAAACTGTGTAAATGTCTGTATGTTTCTGTATGTTGGTGTATAAGTGGCTGCATGGTTTTGTGAATACCTATATGAGTGTCTATATGAGTTATTGATTGCTTCTCTCAGTATCTGTATGGGTTTATGAGTGTGTGGGTAGGGTGTGTGTGACTCTATGCATAGATGTGTGAGTGGGTGATTCTATGGGTGCATGGTTTTATGAGTGCATCTGTGATGGACTGTATGGTTGAGTGAGTGTATGTATGGGTGTGTTAGGGATTGAATGTATATCTCAGTGGTACATTTGTGACTAACTACATATGTGAAAGGCAGTATATATGCATGTAAGAGTATATAAGTGGGTAGATGTGAGAGTGTGTGATTGTGAGAGTGACTGTATGGATGAGTGTGTGCTTGTATCAATGATTCTATGAGAGCGTAAGAATGTGGTACTATTTTTATGATTAAGTGAACTTGAGTGTGTATAACCGCATAGGTGAGTAAATGGGAGTGTAAGTATTTGCATGACTGATTAGGTGTGAGAGTACCTCTATGGATGATTGGTGGTGTTTGAGTGTCTATATAGGTGTATAAATGCATATCATAGTCTTGTATGGAGTGACTGTAAGTATGAGTGACTGTACAGGTGAATGAGTGGAGGTGTATGTAGACCTAACAGTTAATAAGTGGGTATGTAGTTATTGGTATTGGAGTATGCATGGTTTTGAGAATGGAACTCTGAAATTTTGTGTCGGTGTATTAAAGGTTATATTAGGGTGTGAGAAGATGTGGTAATTTATCACATGGATGATGTCATCAGTGATGTCATCAGTGATGTCATTTGAGATGTCATCAGTGATGTCATGAGTGATGTCACTGACCATGTCATGAGTGATGTAATATGTGACGTCATCAGCAGTGGATTGCGGGCGCGCGAGTTATAGTTAGCTGAACTAACTATAACGGGGGAATTTCATTGGTTGTTTACGAGTGAAATGTCCAACTATAACATGTGTGAAACCTATGGTTTTTTCAGTGAATTTGCAAGGTTTTTTAAATGCTAATTCCTAACTATAACGTGTGTGAAACCTATGTTTTTTTCAGTGAATTTGCAAGGTTTTTTAAATGCTAATTCCTAACTATAACGTGTGTGAAACCTATAGTTTTTTTAGTGAATTTCAAAAGTTTTTTAAATGCTAATTCCTAACTATAACGTGTGTGAAACCTATGGTTTTTTAAGTGAATTTGCAAGGTTTTTTAAATGCTAATTTATGAATGTATTATTATATTTTTTAAATATTTATTTTACAATAAGCTACCTATATATATAGTTATAGATTAACTTTATCCTGTAATATGGAATGGCTCATTTTTTATTTTTTTTATTTGGATAGAGTTGAACAGCATAGTTAATATCTTCTATAAACTTATAAACACTTTAAAAATGTTTTTTTTTAAGGGTTTTTGTCCGTGCGCGCACGGTGCGCACACGGTGCACGCATGCGTACGTGCTCCGTGTGCGCATGCGTACGTGCTCCACGTGCGCATGCGTACGTCGTGCGTGCTCCGTGCGCGTACTCGCATGCGTGCGTGCTCCGTACGCGCATGCGTGCGTGCTCCGTGCGCGCACCGTGCACGCACGGCAAGTCATGTGATTTAGAAACAACACTTTTCATTGGTTTATAGCAGTTTCAGGTCATGTGATTAAGAAACAACACTTTTCATTGGTTTATAGTAGTTTCAGTTCCAGAAACTTCCAACACCACACCCACTCCCCTCATTATTACTTCTGATTCCCTGGGAGAAGGAGCTGAGCAGCTTTTCCAGTACTCCAGTACTTGAGAATGGCAGAGCAGCAGTCATCTTCTGGGAGTGAGCAGGAGACCCTTGTGAGACAGAGACAGAGGAAACAGAAAGACTCTTTTATATGGCAATTTTTTACATTTCCAGAGGGGCAGAAGAAGGTGAATGCTCCAAAAGTCACCTGCACTCTTTGTGATCGTGTCTTATCAAGAGGAGATCCTAAAAAGAAATACTCTTTTAGTATCTTCACTATGATCAGGCACGTTAGAGATGTACATCCTGTGGCTTATGCTCGAGCTGCTAGAGAAAACCCTCCAGCAGCTCAGCCGAGCACATCCGCAGCAGCTCAGCCGAGCACATCATCGGCAGCTCAGCCGAGCACTTCATCTGCGGCGGCAGCTTCACCTGCTTCTGTTCCTCTGGATATACACCCTCTGTTTAAGAGGGTGCATATACGGTGCAATGTGTGCAATGCTCTTCTCTCTTATGGGGACACCAGCATTCCCCTAATAGAGAGCAAGATACAGCAGCACACGTGCGGCACCCTATAATTTTTGCCATTTTTCTGTTCCTCTGTCCCTCTATTAACACAACGGCTCTTTTTAGAGCCACCTAACATCTAAACACTTAAATTTGATTTTTAATTCTATTTTTTTAATGATTTTTCTTCCGCCGTGCACGCACCGTGCGCGCACCGTGCGCGCACCCCGCGATTTCTTGAAAAAAAATAAAAATGTTTTTTTCACCCTTCATGGTCCTTCAGGGACCCCCTGACAAAAGCTAGGGGATCAGGAACTCTGTACCCTGCCCCCATGCGTGCGTGCTCCATACGCGCATGCGTGCGTGCTCCGTGCGCGCACGGCAAGTCATGTGATTTAGAAACAACACTTTTCATTGGTTTATAGTAGTT
Source organism: Triturus cristatus (assembly GCF_964204655.1). Classification (NCBI taxonomy): domain Eukaryota; kingdom Metazoa; phylum Chordata; class Amphibia; order Caudata; family Salamandridae; genus Triturus; species Triturus cristatus. The sequence goes on from NW_028188449.1 coordinate 11,259, forward strand.
TCAGGTCATGTGATTAAGAAACAACACTTTTCATTGGTTTATAGTAGTTTCAGTTCCAGAAACTTCCAACACCATACCCACTCCCCTCATTATTACTTCTGATTCCCTGGGAGAAGGAGCTGAGCAGCTTTTCCAATACTCCAGTACTTGAGAATGGCAGAGCAGCAGTCATCTTCTGGGAGTGAGCAGGAGACCCTTGTGAGACAGAGACAGAGGAAACAGAAAGACTCTTTTATATGGCAATTTTTTACATTTCCAGAGGGGCAGAAGAAGGTGAATGCTCCAAAAGTCACCTGCACTCTTTGTGATCGTGTCTTATCAAGAGGAGATCCTAAAAAGAAATACTCTTTTAGTATCTTCACTATAATCAGGCACATTAGAGATGTACATCCTGTGGCTTATGCTCGAGCTGCTAGAGAAAACCCTCCAGCAGCTCAGCCGAGCACATCCGCAGCAGCTCAGCCGAGCACATCATTTGCGGTGGCAGCTTCACCTGCTTCTGTTCCTCTGGATATACACCCTCGGTTTAAGAGGGTGCATATACGGTGCAATGCGTGCAATGCTCTTCTCTCTTATGGGGACACCAGCATTCCCCTAATAGAGAGCAAGATACAGCAGCACACGTGCGGCACCCTATAATTTTTGCAATTTTTCTGTTCCTCTGTCCCTCTATTAACACAACGGCTCTTTTTAGAGCCACCTAACATCTAAACACTTAAATTTGATTTTTAATTCTATTTTTTTTCCGCCGTGTGTGCACCGTGCGCGCACCCCGCAATTTTTTGAAAAAAAATAAAATGTTTTTTTTACCCTTTATGGTCCTTCAGGGACCCCCTGACAAAAGCTAGGGCGTCAGGAACTCTGTACCCTGCCCCCTTTTCACGTTCTCCACCTTTCATTTTCACTTTCACACACAAAATGGCGGACAACACTTCCTGATTTCGACCGATTCGACTGTTGACTGACATGTAACCACCAATCACAATTACGCGCGCGCACGGTGCGAGCACGGTGCGCGCACGGTGTGCGGCTATAGATATTTATGTGCTTTTAACTGCAATTTTCTCAGGAACTACTGAACAGATTGACACCATAAATGCAAAAGGCACATCCCTGACCTCTTTGCCAAATTTCATGTAATTCTGTTCAGCCGTTCGGGCTCTACCTTCGACTAAAGGTCCTATGGGAAAATGCATGGGGATAACGCATTTTGGGACCCCCCTTTTTTCTCAGCCCCCGCTTGACGAATCACCCCAAGACTTCCAGGGTAGGAGCTGAGCAGAGCGCCCCATTAGTTTTGAAAATTTCGCGAGGATCCGTCAACCGGCGCCAAAGTTATTCAAAATAGAATTTTCAGATTTCCTATGAAAACACGGTCCTAACTATAACTATCTACTGGCGACCGCCAGTAGATAATATATATATATATAATATGTGTATATATATATAATATGTATATAATATGTATATTACCTACTGGCAGTCGCCAGTAGGTATAGTTAGGACCTATTTTCCATAGGAAATCCGCAACATTCTATTTAGAATAACGTTGGCGCCGATTGACGAATTTTCGCGAAATTTTCCAATCTTTTGGCCAGCTCTGGGCCGCTCCTATCCTGAAAATTTCACGGTGATTCATCAAGCAGGGGCCGAGAAAAAAGGGAGGTCCCAAAACGCGTTTTCCCCATACATTTTCCCATAGGACTTGTTGACGCAGCTACAGCCCGAACTGCTGAATGGAGATACACCAAATTTGGCAAAGAGGTAGTCCTCAGTTCAGACTCGTGCCTTTTGCTTAAATGGTGTAAATCCATTCAGTAGTTTCTGAGAAAATTAGAGTTAAAAAGATAGATATATCTGGGTGGAGCCTAACCACACATCTCATCGTGAGATCTGATTGGCTGTCAGCACTTCATCTAAGAAGTGTTGGCAGCCATCTTGGGACTAATATACATGATAGCACCTCATTAAAAAGCATTGCAGTTAATAGAAGGTTTTAAGACTTTAGTTACATTATAAATCACTTGTTGATGGTACCATACTCATTTTAGGAATTGTGGTGTGTTCTAAGGTGATTTTACCATGTGAAAAAGCCTTCTGCTGTGATATCATGAATCATGTTTGAGAGAAATCTATTTACTCATGCTTTTCCCACAGAGGTTTGGAAGGTGATCTATAAGCTGAACTGAGAGCATATTTTCAGTAAATTCACATTATCTTTCTCAGTCATGTGAGAATGAAGCCTGACATTCTTAGTAAAACGTACATCCAACAAAGGCAGAGACTGTCAGTTGATTCCTTTGTATTCTACTGCAGCTTCCCAGAGTATTCTAAAGAACAACTAGAGCGCTAACAGTCTTACTTATGACAAACGTATTGCACACCTGAAGCCATCTTGATTGGAATAAAGTGGTAACTCTTAAAACATTTAATTTAAAAAGGAACAAAATGAGGGGGTTCATTTTGCCATAGAAAGTATGATTAGTGCTGAAGATAGAAAAATTAGGACACATTTTGACTTAAAAAATTTTGATATGCAGACTGAAACATGCACTTTGAATACCAGCAGCAGACTTCCCTGGTGAACAGTAGCTTTACTACAGTGATCTAATGAGCAACTAGAGTGCTAACATTCAGAATTTATGGCAAATGTGTGACACATCTGAATGTCTTCTTGATGGAACCAAAGTAAAAAACGGAAAGTATTTCCTACTGAGGAGACTGCAGTAGATGAGGAAATTAGGAAACTTCATAACAAATAAATCTCCCAAGATGGCCACCAGAGACAAAAGAGCCCAAATGTAGCCCAAATATCACCCAGATGTAGCCCAATGACAGAAATGTGCAAAACACTTATTTCTTGTGTATTTGCAGTTTTATACAGTGCAGACTTGTCAGGTATTGGAGTGCTTTACATGAGCATTGGTTACATCACACAAGATCAAATTCATTTTGGTTGTAGACATGGGGAGATTAAGTGATTTGAATCACAGAATGTTGAGCTGAAGCAGAAACTCCAACCAGGTTCCCCAGTTGCAAAGTCTGCGGCTCTGGAAGTAACACCACATCCTCTCCCCTAAGTGCAACATTTAATTAAGTGGTCAACTGGATAAAAAAACATAAAGATTACAAATAATTTAAAAGTTCTTTGTCGCTATTTGAAAACTCAGAAAATATGTCCTCATTTTAGTTTTTTAGAGCACTAATAACATTTTTATGCAAATAAGACCCTCTCATATATGTAATTTCTAAAGGAAATGCTCTAGGTATTACAGTTTTGATTACATCAAGATGACGTCAGGCGTTCCACACTTTTGTAATAAATATAGAATGTTAGCAATCTAGTTGTTCATTGGGATACTGTTGAGAGGCAGATGCCAGGGGCACAGACTCTGAAAATTGAAGGCAGGTAGGAGAGTGCAGAGGCAACAATTTGACCACACTGGGCAGGCAGGAAGGGCAGTGGCAGCACAACAGACTATGGAGGGCAGTGGAAAGGGGGGCAGGGGCAACAAACCAACAATACAGGACTGGCAAGAGAGGCTGTGGCAATATAATAGACCATTGTGGGCAGAAGGAAGAGGCAGTGGTAGTACAACCATACATGCCAACAGACCCGTTTCAGCCAGGAAATGTCCAATGTTTTTAAGCTCAAATGGGCTTTATTTTATCTGTCTCCTGTCTACAATCTCCTCTTTTTCAATGTAACTCAAAGGGGAAAATCAATACCCCAGTTTTTTTTCAAAATCTCCCTCTTACCAAGTTCAAAATGTTCGCAAGTACGCTACATTGGATCATGGTAGGCAGGAGGAATTGGGGTAGGGACATGGACTCGGATAACAGAGGACAGGAGGGACATGGAGAGGTGCACCAAACTGACCCTACAGGTCAGGCATCAGGGTTTGCAGCAGCACAATACACCACACATGGCATGCAGGACCGGAGTGCAGCATAACAATCCATAGAAAGCAATAGGGAGGGGACAGGACCATGCACATGGACAACAGAGAACAGAGGGGAAAGAGGCAATGGTAGCTAGCTGACCATAATGGACAGACAGGAGAGAAAGCTATAGCATAACAGACCATAAAGGGCAGGAGGGACGGATCAGGGGCATTACAATGGAACAGACAAGCCAGGAGGGAGGGAATAGGGGTCTGCACATGGAAACAGAGGGAAGGGGGCAGGGCAGGAGCAGCAAGATGACCATGGAGGTCAGGCAGGATGGGCACTAGAAACAAGACACACCATGGAGAGCAACAGTGAGACTATGATGGCATACACACAGACCATGGAGGGAAGGTGGGAGGGGGTCAGGGGCAGCTAGCTGACCACACAGGGAAGGTGGGAGGGGCCATGGCAGCACAGAAGACCATGCATGGCAAGCAGGAGGGTTAGTGGCAGCACAACGGTTATGATGGGCAAGAAGGAGTGTGCAGGGGCATGCACAAAGGACCATGGAGGATAGAAGGGAGGGTCAGGACCTGGGCACAGACAAGAGAGTTCAGAGGTAGGGGCCTCACAACAGACCGCACGGGGCAGGCAAGAGGAGCAGTTGCAGCACAACAGACCAGGGAGGGCAGAAGGGTGTGGCAGTAAAATGGACCATGGAGGACAGGAGGAAGGGGATAGTGGCATGGTATGTGGACAGGCAGGGTGGCGGTGGCAGGGACAGGGTACAGTCATCTGGCAATGCTAGGCAGGTGGGAGGGGAGTGGCAGCTCAACAGAACACTCAGAGTAGATAGGAGTGGCAGGTCCATGGAACATGGTGGGCAAAAAGGATGGAGCAGGGGCATGCACAAAGACATCGGAGAGCAGGGGGAAGGAGAATAGGGGCAGCAAGCTAAGCATAGAGGCTAAGACGGAGGTCAATGATGGGCCATAGAATTGGGCAATGGAGGGCAGGAGGAGTTGACTGGTACATCATGCTAAATGGAGGGCAGTGGCAGCACATCAGACCATGCATGGCAGGAGGGAGGAGGCTAGTCCATGGATTCAGACAACAGAGGATAGGGAGGAGGTGGATGGGGCAGCAAGCTAACTGTTCAGAGAAGGTGGGTATTAGGAACTTTATTGTTTTTAAAATGTGTGTCTGTGCGAACTGCTTAAAATATGAACAAGTATGTAGCACAATCTCACTTTTATTCAGGAAGAAGAGGACGTTTGTGACTGTGACTCTGGGCTCACTTGGCAGAAACACCCCCTGACCCTCCACCCCCCATCGCAAAATGTAATGCCCGTGAAAAGGGTAGGTGGACGCAGTGGTATATAGAACATAGTCCTGAGAGCATGATTGAAAATGAAAACTAGATATAGTGTATGGTATAAACTATGCACCAAAAAGTGTGATATAAGATGAACCGGGGCGTGAAATATAATATGCAATACATTGTGCGCAATGACAGATTCATTGGAGAGCGCAAGATAGCACAGGCACTAGCTTGTGTTATGCGATATGCGCCTTGGAGTGTAAAATGCACAGGGCAGTGTTGTGTAACCTAACTAGTCTCTAAAGTTGTAATATAAAATATGTGCTGGGGAGTGTAACGTTGCATATGCACTGTGACAAAGATATGGATCCCAGATTGTAATATGTATGGCATAGCGCTGTGCGTTATAACATAGGCATCGAGGAAGGCACGTTAGATGGGGCAATATAACCCGTGTGAAGGCAAGTGTGGCATTGCATATTCACGGGGTGGTGTTACAGTGCACATGGGCTAGAGAGTGTCACAGCATACGCACTAGCTGGTGGAATACAACACAGAGGTGTGTGGCACTCGGCGGGCACTGGTGGGTGTAACACAGCATTGGGCTCAGCCAGGAGCACGCTGTGACTCTCAAGTGAGGTTTGTCTCCTTTCCAGAGAGTAAAATAAAAAGTATTACACATCTGGCGGTGGATGTGTTTTTTATTAACCGTGAGGGGGTTTCTTGCATAGTTTGGTCACATTTTTGTCGAATCCCCTTTGAATGGCTTGGTGTACGTGTGTATTAAATGTGCCCGTCAATAGCTACCCATGTTTGTATAAATAAACAACAAGGGTGTCTACTTGGAGAGTACCCACCGGCGGGGGCGCCGGGATTAGGCACGGTAGGGCGTCAGACACGTCAGAGCTTCACTAGCGGTGTAAATACATTCCAAATGGATTCATTGTATGCATAGTCGCCTTTAAATGAATATCACGCAAATTGTCATGGTGATAGGTACATACGGTTTGTCCAGCATGTCCTAGGTGTTTCTATAAATATATATATTTTTTAAATAATAAGAAACAAAGGACGGCCCCAGGGGATGGGGTCCCTGGGGCCATAAGTGGCCTGAGGAGGGGGGCAACGCAGCCCCCCTCCTAAAGAATTAAAAAAAAACAAAAGGCCATGACCCTGGGGTTGGGGTCCCCGGGGCCGATTAAGGCCTTGGGAGGGGGGCCACGCGGTCCCCTTCCAAATTTTTTTTTTTTAACAAAATAAATTAGGGTGCAGGCCCTGGGGGATGGGGTCCCCAGGACCAATAAATTAGAAAAAGAAGGGGGGCCACACAGCCCTCCTTCTTAAGAAAATAAAATAAATAAAAGACCGGCATCGCGCCGGAGGCCAAGCCCCCTCCTTGCAGCACTCTGCAAACGCACCCACTGGCCAGTTGTAAGTTGGGGAATTAATTCCCCTTCAATACTGAGGGTCCCTGAGGGCCAACTAGCCCAACAGGTAGCTCCAGTATGCACCAGGGAGCTGCGTTGCAGACAGGTGTTCTGAGGCCATGCCCCTTTTTGTGCCTCTATGCAACGCAGCTCTGTGGCGCTTACTGGAGGTACCTAGTGGGCTAGTTTGACCCTAGGGACCCTTAGGATTCAAGGGGACTTAATCTCTCAACTTAGAACGGCCACAGGGCGCGTTTACACAGTGGTGAAGGGAGGGGACGGGGCCTGAGGTGACGTGTGCAAACACGTCCTGTGGCGCGTTTTCAGTTGGGGAAATAACTCCCTTTCAATCCTGAGGGACCCTGGGGGCCAACTAGCCCACCAGGTGCTTCCAGTAAGCGCCACTGCTCTGCGTTACAGAGAGGTGGTGCAGGCCGTGCCCCTTTTTACACCTCTCTGCAATGGCGCTTACTAGACGTACCTAGTGCGCTATTTTGCCCCTAGGCACCCTCAGGATTCAAGGGGACTTAATCTCCCAACGTAAAACAGCCACAGGCCGTGTTTACACAGTGGGGAAGGGAGGGGACGGGGCCTGAGGTGACGTGTGCAAACACGCCCTATGGCGCGTTTAAGTTGGGGAAATAATTCCCCTTCATTCCTGAGGGCCCCTGGGGGCTAACTAGCCCACCAGGTGCTTCCAGCAAGCGCCACTGAGCTGCGTTGCAGAGAGGTGATCCAGGCTGTGCCACTTTTTACACCTCTCTGCAACACAGCTCTGTGGCGCTTACTGGAGGTACCTAGTGGTCTAGTTGGACCCTCAGGATTCAAGGGGACTTAGTCTCCCAACTTAAAATGGCCACAGGGCGTGTTTACACAGTGGGTAAGGGAGGGGACGGGGCCTGAGGTGACGTGTGCAAACACGCCCTGTGGCGCGTTTTAAGAGGTAGTTTTAATCCCCTGCCCTATTATATACTACGGGCTTACAGAGGAGGTCATGCTAATCACAGGGGGACCCCAACGCAAAGTGTTCCCTAGTGTATATAGGTGTTTTCACTGTATTCTGAGTGTCTTTTAACACAGCACTGGCTTTAGGACTGGTTAGTCAGACTCAGTTACCACCAGTATCCATCTGAAAAAGTTGAGGGTACAGGATGATTTTGCAACTAGGCTTCTTTCTGCTCTTCTGTTTGTTCTTTCTGCACGTTATCCTTCTTCCTGCACGTTATCCTTCTTCCTGCACTTTTCTTCGTCTTTGAGGACTTCTGTTGCTTCTTTCTGCATTTCTTGTTTTTTCTTTCTGTGCGTTTTTTCTTCTTTCCTCACATGTCCTATCTCTGTAGGTATAGTTAGAAATTAGCATTTAAAAAACCTTTGAAATTCACTGAAAAAACCATAGGTTTCAGGCACATTATAGTTAGGAATTAGCATTTAAAAAACATTAAAAATTCACTGAAAAAACCATAGGTTTCAGGGGCGTTATAGTTTGCTGGACTTTTCACTCGTACAAAACCATTGAAATTCCCCCGTTATAGTTATTTCAGCTAACTATAACTCGCGCGCCCGCAATGCACTGCTGATGACATCACATATGACATGGTCAGTGACATCACTCATGACATCACTGATGATATCATCCTTGTGATAGAGTGGCAGACCTCCTCTCCCTCTAATATAACCTTTGATACACACATTCAAAAATAGAAACTAAAATTTTCAAAACGATGGACATACCAATACCAGTTACAACAACCTATTCAGTAATTCTAAGATCCACAAAAACATCCACTCATTCACCAACAGTCCTATACAGTCACTCATACATGTACCCACTCATCATATGTACTCATACACCTATACATCCTGTTACACAACGCCACTCATCCATAGTTACTCACACACATAGTCACTCATGCTAATAAAGAATCAAACATCCATTTACTTGCATATACAGTTATACACACACCACCACACTTACTTCTACAGAAACTTACACATACTTAGTCTTTTAAACAATCACTTATAGAAACACATACAGGAACTCTTCCAATCTCTCACTCTTACATATACTCACTTATATACACCAATAGTCACATATACTAGTTTAAAACATATGTAGTTACTCATAAAGACACTATTGAGACAGTCATTCACTCACTAACACACCATGCACACACTCATCCACCCATACAGTCCTGCACACATGCGGTCTTCAACACATACAAACAGTGAGTCACTCATTCATGTACCTATGCACTACGTAATACCCCCCACCGAACCATACAGACACTCATACTGATACTCAAAAAACCAACTAATAACCTATATAGACACTCATGTAGCTACTCACCAACCCATGCAGCCACTTATACACAAAGTGAGAGACTGATACAGATATTTACATATTTAAACATTACTCACTAAGCCATGTATTCACTAAAATACACTTAGTCCGTTATACAATACATTTTTCAAAAAGAAATCATCGATTTAGACACTTATATACCCATTTATTCTTCCATCGACCTTGAGATATACATATATAAAACATATGTAATTTTCAGAAAAACACACATTCACTGGATGATGTCATCAGTGATGTCATTTGAGATGTCATCAGTGATGTCATGAGTGATGTCACTGACCGTTTCATGAGTGATGTAATATGTGACGTCATCAGCGGTGCATTGCGGGCGCGCGAGTTATAGTTAGCTGAACTAACTATAACGGGGGAATTTCAATGGTTTTGTACGAGTGAAAAGTCCAGCTAACTATAATGCCCCTGAAACCTATGGTTTTTTCAGTGTATATATATATATATATATATATATATATATATATATATATATATATTATCTACTGGCGGTCGCCAGTAGTTAGGACCGAGTTCCCATAGGAAATCAGAAAATTCTATTTTGAATAACTTTGGCGCCGGTTGACGAATCCTCGCGAAATTTTCAAAACTAATGGGGCGCTCTGCTCAGCTCCTACCCTGAAAGTCTCGAGGTGATTCGTCAAGCGGGGGCTGAGAAAAAAGGGGGGTCCCAAAACGCGTTTTCCCCATGCATTTTTCCATAGGACCTTTAGACACAGCTACAGCCCGAACGACTGAACAGAATTACTTGTAATTTGGCAGAGAGGTAGCCATAAGGTCAAGGAAGTGCCTTTTGTAGGTCTGGTGTAAATCTGTTCAGTAGTTCCTGAGAATATAGCATTTAAATCAATATATATATCTGTAAGCGCGCTCCGTGCGCTTACGGTAAGCTTACCGTACGCGTACGGTGCTGTGCGCGAGCGCGTTTCTGATTGGTTGTTAGATCAAAGTAAACATTCGATTCGGTCGAAACCAGGAAGTGTCGGCCGCCATTTTCTCTCTCGCACTCTGAGGGGGGGAGGAAAAACAAAGTTGGATAACATGAAAAGGGGCAGGCTAGACAGCTCCTAACCACCTAGCCATGGTTAGGATGTCCCAGAAGGGCCCCCAAGGCCAAAAATGTAAAATTGTTTTTTTTTTTTTAAAAACGCCGAATGTGCTTACCGTACGCGTACGGCAAAAAATTAATTTAAAAAAAACAAACTCCACATATTCCCCCCCTCGTGTGCAAAATGTGCCCGCAGGGTACCTTTTGCGCATGGCATATGAAAAAAATGAACATTTAATAGATAACCTTTCACAACGAAGCGCATAATTTGTCTTCCGTGTGCGGACGGTGCGCGAAGCGCATCGTGCGTACATGGCCCATCCAGCGTAACGTGGGCACGCGGTGCGCGTAGCGCACCGCGTGCCCACCGTGCTTGCACAGCACTAACTGCGTAAAGTGGGCGCGCGGTGCGCGAAACGCACCGCGTGCTCACTGTGCGCGCACGGTGCGCGAAGCGCACCGTGCGCGCATGGAACGAACTGCGTGAAGTGGGCGCGCACGGCTCGAACGGCGTAAAGTAACTTAGCATTTAAAAAAACGTACAAATTCACTGAAAAAACCATAGGTTTCACACATGTTATAGTTAGGAATTAGCATTTAAAAAACCTTGCAAATTCACTGAAAAAAACATAGGTTTCACACAAGTTATAGTTAGCTGTACATTTCTTTTGTAAAAAACCAATGAAATTCCACGTTATAGTTAGTGCAGGCAACTATAACTCACGTGACCGCAATCCTCTGCTGATGCTAATACTGTATTTAGACACTTATTTGCCCATGTCTTCTTCCATTAAATTTTAGCTATACATATATTACAAATATTTTTTTTTCATAAAGACACATATGTCATCAGCAGAGGATTGCGGTCGCGTGAGTTATAGTTGCCTGCACTAACTATAACGTGGAATTTCATTGGTTTTTTACGAGTGAAATGTACAGCTAACTATAACTTGTGTGAAACCTATGGTTTTTTCAGTGATATATATATATATATATATATATATATTATCTACTGGCGGTCGCCAGTAGATGGTTATAGTTAGGACCGTGTTTCCATAGGAAATTCGCAACATTCTATTTGGAATAACTTTGGCGCCGGTTGACGAATCCTCGCAAAATTCTCAAAATAGGTGGGGCGCTTCGCTCTGCTCCCACCCTGAAAGTCTCGGGGTGATTCGTCAAGCAGGGGCCGAGAAAAAAGGGGGGTCCCAAAACACGTTTTTCCCATGCAATTTTCCATAGGGAACTTTAGTCCAAGGTACAGCCCAAACGGCTGAACAGAATTACTTGAAATTTGGCAGAGAGGTAGTCCTCAGGTCAGGGAAGTGCCTTTTGCAGGTCTGGTGGCAATCTGTTCAGTAGTTCCTGAGAAAATCAAAAGTAAAATCATATATATATGTGGGCGGAGCGTAACCACACATCTCATCCTGAGATCTGATTGGCTGTCAGCACTTCATCCAAGAAGTGTTGGCAGCCATCTTGGGACCAATATACATGATAGCACCTCATTAAAAAGCATTGCAGTTAATAGGAGGTTTTAAGACTTTAGTTACATTATAAATCATTTGTTGATGGTACCATACTCATTTTAGGAATTGTGGTATGTTCTAAGGTGATTTCACCATGTGAAATAGCCTTCTGCTGGGATATCATGATTGAGAGAAAAATATTTTCTCATGCTTTTCCCACAGAGGTTTGGAAGGTGATCTATAAGCTAAACTGAGAGCTTATTTTCTGTAAATTCACATTCTCTTTCTCAGTCATGTGAGAATGAAGTCTGACATTCTCAGTAAAACATGTACATCCAACAAGGGCAGAGACTGTCAGTTGATTCCTTTGTGTTCTACTGCAGCTTCCCAGAGTGTTCCAAAGAACAACTAGAGCGCTAACAGTCCTACTTATGATAAACGTATGGCACAACTGAAGCCATCTTGCTTGGATTAAAGTGGTAACTCTTAAAACATTTAATTTAAAAACGAACAAAATGAGGGGGTTCATTTTTCCATAAAAAGTATGATTAGTGCTGCAGAAAGAAAAATTAGGGCACATTTTGAGTGACTTCTCAAATCCTCTTCTATTTCATTAAAAAATTCTGACATGCAGACTGAAACATGCACTTTCAATACCAGCAGCAGTTTTCCCTGGTGAGCAGTAGCTTTACTACAGTGATCTAATGAGCAAAAAGAGTGCTAACATTCTGAATTTATGGCAAATGTGTGACACATCTGAATGCCTTCTTGATGGAATCAAAGTAAAAAACTGAAAGCATTTCCTACTGAGGAGACTGCAGTACATGAGCAAATTAGGAAACTTCATAACGAATAAATCTCCCAAGATGGCCACCGGAGACAAAAGAGCCCAAATGTAGCCCAAAATCACCCAGATGTAGCCCAAATATAGCCCAATGACAGAAGTGTGCAAAACACTTATTATTTTGTGTTTTTGCAGTGTTATATATTGCAGACTTGTCAGGTATTGGAGTGCTTTACATGAGCATTGGTTACATCACACAAGAACAAATTCATTTTGGTTGTAGACATGGGGAGACTAAGTGATTTGACCAGAAAAACAGAATGTCGAGCTGAAGCAGAAACTCCAACCTGGTTCCCCAGTTGCAAAGTCTGCAGTTCTGGAAGTAACACCACATCCTCTCCCCTAAGTGCAACATTTAATCAAGTGGTCAACTGGATAAAAAAACATAAAGATAACAAATAATTTAAAAGTGCTTTGTCGCTATTTGAAAACTCAGAAAATATGTCCTTATTTTAGTCTTTTAGAGCACTAACCATAATTTTGATGCCAATAAGACCCTCTCATATATGTAATTTCTAAAGGAAATGCTCTAGGTATTACAGTTTTGATTACATCAAGATGACGTCAGGCGTTCCACACTTTTTTAATAAATATAGAATGTTAGCAATCTAGTTGTTCATTAGGATACTGTTGAGAGGCAGAGGCCAGGGGCACGGACTCTGAAAATTGAAGGCAGGTAGGAGGGTGCAAAGGCAACAATTTAACCACACTGAGCAGGCAGGAAGGGCCGTGGCAGCACAACAGACTATGGAGGGCAGTGGAGAGGGGGGCAGGGGCAACAGACCAACAATACAGGACTTGCAAGAGAGGCTGTGGCAATGTAATAGACCATTGTGGGCAGAAGGAAGAGGCAATGGTAGTACAACCATACATGCCAACAGACCCGATTCAGCCAGGAAACGTCCAATGTTTTTAAGCTCAAATGGGCTTTATTTGATCTGTCTCCTGTCTACAATCTCCTCTTTTTCAATGTAACTCAAAGGGGAAAATCAATACCCCAGTTTTTTTTCAAAATCTCCCTCTTACCAAGTTCAAAATGTTCGCAAGTATGGTACATTGGATCATGGAAGGAAATGGGGTAGGGACATGGACTTGGATAACAGAGGACAGGAGGGACATGGAGAGGAGCACCAAACTGACCCTGCAGGGCAGGCATCAGGGTTGGCAGCACCACAATACACCACACAGGGCATGCGGGACGGGAGTGCAGCACAACAATCCATAGAAAGCAAGAGGGAGGGGACAGGACCATGCACATGGACAACAGAGAACAGAGGGGCAAGAGGCAATGGTAGCTAGCTGACCATAATGGACAGACAGGAGAGAAAGCTGCAGCATAACAGACCATAAAGGGCAGGAGGGACGGATCAGGGGCATTACAATGGAACAGACAAGCCAGGAGGGAGGGAGTAGGGGTCTGCACATGTAAACAGAGGGCTGGGGGCAAGGGGGCAGGGCAGGAGCAGCAAGATAGCCATGGAGGTCAGGCAGGATGGGCACTAGAAGCAAGACACACCATGAAGAGCAACAGTGAGACTGTGATGGCATACACACAGACCATGGAAGGAAGGTGGGAGGGGGTCAGGGGCAGCTAACTGACCACACAGGGAAGGTGGGAGGGGCCATGGCAGCACAGAAGACCATGCATGGCAAGTGGGAGGGTTAGTGGCAGCACAATGGCTATGATGGGCAAGAAGGAGGGTGCAGGGGCATGCACAAAGGACGATGGAGGATAGAAGGGAGGGTCAGGACCTGTGCACAGACAAGAAAGTTCAGGGGAAGGGGCCTCACAACAGACCGCACGGGGCAGGCAGGAGGAGCAGTTGCAGCACAACAGACCAGGGAGGGCAGAAGGGTGTGGCAGTACAATGGACCATGTAGGACAGGAGGAAGAGGATAGGGGCATGACATGTGGACAGACAGGGTGGAGGTGGCAGGGACAGGTTACAGTCATCTGACAATGCTAGGCAGGTGGGAGGGGAGTGGCAGCTCAACAGAACACTCAGAGTAGATAGGAGTGGCAGGTCCATGGAACATGGTGGGCAAAAAGGATGGAGCAGGGGCATGCACAAAGACATCGGAGGGCAGGGGGAAGGAGAATAGGGGCAGCAAGCTAAGCACAGAGTTTAAGCAGGAGGTCAATGATGGGGCATAGAATTGAAGAATGGAGGACAGGAGGAGTGGACTGGTACATCATACTAAATTGAGGGCAGTGGCAGCACATCAGACTATGCATGGCAGGAGGGAGGAGGCTAGTCCATGGATTCACACAACAGAGGATAGGGAGGAGGGGGATGGGGCAGCAAGCTAACTGTTCAGAGAAGGCGGGTATTAGGAACTTTATTGTTTTTAAAACGTGTGTCTGTGCGAACTACTTAAAATATGAACAAGTATGCAGCATAATCTCACTTTTATTCAGGAAGAAGAGGACGTTTGTGACTGTGACTCCGGGCTCACTTGGCAGAAACACCCCCTGACCCTCCAACCCCTATCGCAAAATGTAATGCCCGTGAAAAGGGTAGGTGAACAAAGTGTTATATAGAACATAGTCCTGAGAGCACGATTGAAAATGAAAACTAGATATAGTGTATGGTATAAACTATGCACCAAAAAGTGTGATATAAGATGAACCGGGCGTGAAATATAATATGCAATACATTGTGCGCAATGACAGATTCATTGGAGAGCGCGAGATAGCACAGGCACTAGCGCGTGCTATGCGATATGCGCCTTGGAGTGTAATATGCACAGGGCAGTGTTGTGTAACCTAACTAGTCTCTAAAGTTGTAATATAAAATATGTGCTGGGGAGTGTAACGTTGCATATGCACTGTGACAAAGATATGGATCCCAGATTGTAATATGTATGGCATAGCACTGTGCGTTATAACATAGGCATCGAGGAAGGCACGTTAGATGGGGCAATATAACCCGTGCGAAGACAAGTGTGGCATGACATATTCACGGGGTGGTGTTACAGTGCACATGGGCTAGAGAGTGTCATAGCATATGCACTAGCTAGTGGAATACAACACAGAGGTGTGTGGCACTCAGCAGGCAATGGGCCAAGCCCCTTTTTACACCTCTCTGCAACGCAGCTCTGTGGCGCTTACTGGAGGTACCTAGTGGTCTAGTTTGACCCTAGGGACCCTTAGGATTCAAGGGGACTTAATCTCTCAACTTAGAACAGCCACAGGGCGCGTTTACACAGTGGTGAAGGGAGGGGTCGGGGCCTGAGGTGAAGTGTGCAAACACGCACTATGGCACGTTTTAAATTGGGGATATAATTTCCCTTCAATACTGAGGGCCCCTGGGGGCTAACTAGCCCACCAAGTGCTTCCAGTAAGCGCCACTGAGCTGCATTGCAGAGAGGTGGTCCAGGCCGTGCCACTTTTTACACCTCTCTGCAACGCAGCTCTGTGGCACTTACTGGAGGTACCTAGTGGGCTAGTTGGACCCTAGGGACCCTCAGGATTCAAATGAACTTAATCTCCCAACTAAAAACGGACACAGGGCGTGTTTACACAGTGGTGAAGGGAGGGGACGGGGCCTGAGTTAACGTGTGCAAAAACGCCCTGTGGCCTGTTTTAAGAGGTAGTTTTAATCCCCCTACCCTATTATATACTAGGGGCTTACAGAGGAGGTCATGCTAATCACAGGGGGACCCCAACGCATAATGTTCCCTAGTGTATGTAGGTGTTTTCACTGTATTCTAAGTGTCTTTTAACATAGCACTGGCTCTAGGACTGGTTAGTCAGACTCAGTTACCACCAGTATCCGTCTGAAAAAGTTGAGGGTACAGGATGATTTTGCAACAAGGCTTCTTTCTGCTCTTCTTTTTGTTCTTTCTGCACGTTATCCTTCTTCCTGCACTTTTCTTCGTCTTTGAGGACTTCTGTTGCTTCTTTCTGCACTTCTTTTTTTTCTTTCTGTGCATTTTTTCTTCTTTCTTCACATGTCCTATCTCTGTAGGCATAGCTAGAAATTAGCATTTAAAAAACCTTTGAAATTCACAGAAAAAACCATAGGTTTCAGGCATGTTATAGTTAGGAATTAGCATTTAAAAAACCTCAGAAATTCACTGAAAAAACCAAAGGTTTCAGGGGTGTTATAGTTAGCTGGACTTTTCACTTGTACAAAACCATTGAAATTCCCCCGTTATAGTTAGTTCAGCTAACTATAACTCGCGCGCCCGCAATGCACTGCTGATGACGTCACATATTACATCACTCATGACATGGTCAGTGACATCACTCATGACATCACTGATGACATCTCAAATGACATCACTGATGACATCACTGATGACATCATCCTTGTGATAGAGTGGCAGACCTCCTCTCACCCTAATATAACCTTTGATACACACATTCAAAAATAGAGACTAAAATTTTCAAAACAATGGACATACCAATACCAGTTACAACAACAACCTCTTCAGTAATTCTAAGATCCACATACACATCCACTCAGTCACCAACAGTCCTATACAGTCACTCATACATGTACTCACTCATCATATGTACTCATACACCTATACATCCTGTTACACAATACTACTCATCCATAGAGTTACTCACACACATAGTCACTCATGCTAATATAGAATCAAACATACATTTACTTGAATATACAGTTATACACACACCACCACACTTACTTCTACGGAAACTTACACATACTTAGTCTTTTAAACAATCACTTATAAAAACAAATACTTATTCATACAGGAACTCTTTCAATCTCTCACTCCCACATATACTCACTTATATACACCAATAGTCACATATACTAGTTTAAAACATATGTAGTTACTCATAAAAACACTATTGAGACAGTCATTCACTCACTAACACACCCATACACACACTCATCCACCCATACAGTCCTGCACACATGCTGTCTTCAACACATACAAACAGTGAGTCACTCATTCATGCACCTATGCACTACGTAATACCCCCCACCGAACCATGCAGACACTCAGACTGATACTCAAAACACCAACTAATAACCTATATAGACACCCATGTACCTACTCACCAACCCATGTAGCCACTTATACACAAAGTGAGAGACTGATACAGATATTTACATATTTAAACATTACTCACTAAGCCATGTATTCACTATGATACACTTAATCAGTCAGTTACACAATCAATTTTTCAAAAACAAATCATCCATTTAGACACTTATATACCCATTTATTCTTCCATCGACCTTGAGATATACATATATAAAACATATTTAATTTTCAGAAAAACACACATTCACTGGATGATGTCATCAGTGATGTCATCAGTGATGTAATTTGAGATGTCATCAGTGATGTCATGAGTGATGTCACTGACCATGTCATGAGTGATGTAATATGTGACGTCATCAGCAGTGCATTGCGGGCGCGCGAGTTATAGTTAGCTGAACTAACTATAACGGGGGAATTTCAATGGTTTTGTACAAGTGAAAAGTCCAGCTAACTATAACACCCCTGAAACCTATGGTTTTTTCAGTGAATATATATATATATATATATATATATATATTCACTGAAAAAACCATAGGTTTCACACACGTTATAGTTAGGAAATAGCATTTAAAAAACCTTACAAATTCACTGAAAAAACCATAGGTTTCACACATGTTATAGTTAGCTGGACATTTCACTCGTAAAAAACCAATGAAATTCCCCCGTTATAGTTAGTTCAGCTAACTATAACTCGCGCGCATGCAATCCACTGCTGATGACGTCACATATTACATCACTCATGACATGGTCAGTGACATCACTCATGACATCACTGATGACATCACTGATTACATCACTGATTACATCACTGATGACATCATCAAGTGAATGTGTGTTTCTGAACAATTTTAATATGTTTAATATATATAGGGAAAGGCCTGTTGAAGGGTGTATAAGTGTGTGAATGGATGATTTTCTAGGTGCGTAACTGACTCTGTAAGTGAGTCATTAAATGTATCTTATTGCAGACTAGTGACTAAACTGTTTGAATGTCTGTATGTGTCTGTTGGTGGTGTATAAGTGGCTGCATGGTTTTGTGAATAGCTATATGAGTGACTATATGGGTTATTGATTGGTTGTCTGAGTATCTGTATGGGTGCCTAAGTGTTTGTGTGGGTAGGGTGTGTGTGACTCTATGCATAAATGTGTGAGTGGGTGATTCTATGGGTGCATGGTTTTAAGAGTGCATCTGTGATGGACTGTATGGTTGAGTGAGTGTATGTATGGGTGTGTTAGGGATTGAATGTATATCTCAGTAGTACATTTGTGACTAACTACATATGTAAAAGGCAGTTTATGTGCGTGTAACAGTATATAAATGAGTAGATATGAGAGTGTGTGAT
>NW_028188450.1:0-75868 GCF_964204655.1 Triturus cristatus
TAAACCCTAACTCCACGCCCTAAACCCTAGCTCCCAGCCCTATACCCTAGCTCTACACCCCAATTCCACACTCAGGTTCTTAAACCCAAGCCCTATACCCTTACGCCTAGCCCTAAACCCTAATGCAAAGCCCTAAACCCTAGCTCCATAACCCAAACCCTAGCTCCAAGCCCTAAACCCTAGCTCCCAGCCCTAAACCCTAGCACTACACCCCAATTCCACACTCGGAGTCCTAATCCCGAGCCCTAAAATTTTCCGCCTAGCCCTAAGCCCTAATGCTGAGCCCTAAACCCTAGCTCCAAGCCCTAAACCCTAGCTCCAAGCCCTAAACCCTAGCTCCTAGCACTGCATCCCAATTCCTCACTCACAGCCCTAAACCAGAGCCCTAAACCCTTACACCTAGCCTTAAACCCTAATGCTGAGCCCTAAACCCTAGCTCCAATCCCTAACCCCAAGTTCCCAAACCTAAACCCCAGCTCCCAGCCCTAATCCCTAGCTCTACACAGTAAACCCGCGTTCTGAGCCTTAAACCCGTGACCTACATCCTAACGCCTAAATCCTAAACCCTAACTCCACGCCCTAAACCCTAGCTCCCAGCCCTATACCCTAGCTCTACACCCCAATTCCACACTCAGGTTCTTAAACCCAAGCCCTATACCCTTACGCCTAGCCCTAAACCCTAATGCAAAGCCCTAAACCCTAGCTCCATAACCCAAACCCTAGCTCCAAGCCCTAAACCCTAGCTCCCAGCCCTAAACCCTAGCACTACACCCCAATTCCACACTCGGAGTCCTAATCCCGAGCCCTAAAATTTTCCGCCTAGCCCTAAGCCCTAATGCTGAGCCCTAAACCCTAGCTCCAAGCCCTAAACCCTAGCTCCAAGCCCTAAACCCTAGCTCCTAGCACTGCATCCCAATTCCTCACTCACAGCCTTAAACCAGAGCCCTAAACCCTTACACCTAGCCTTAAACCCTAATGCTGAGCCCTAAACCCTAGCTCCAATCCCTAACCCCAAGTTCCCAAACCTAAACCCCAGCTCCCAGCCCTAATCCCTAGCTCTACACAGTAAACCCGCGTTCTGAGCCTTAAACCCGTGACCTACATCCTAACGCCTAAATCCTAAACCCTAACTCCACGCCCTAAACCCTAGCTCCCAGCCCTATACCCTAGCTCTACACCCCAATTCCACACTCAGGTTCTTAAACCCAAGCCCTATACCCTTACGCCTAGCCCTAAACCCTAATGCAAAGCCCTAAACCCTAGCTCCATAACCCAAACCCTAGCTCCAAGCCCTAAACCCTAGCTCCCAGCCCTAAACCCTAGCACTACACCCCAATTCCACACTCGGAGTCCTAATCCCGAGCCCTAAAATTTTCCGCCTAGCCCTAAGCCCTAATGCTGAGCCCTAAACCCTAGCTCCAAGCCCTAAACCCTAGCTCCAAGCCCTAAACCCTAGCTCCTAGCACTGCATCCCAATTCCTCACTCACAGCCCTAAACCAGAGCCCTAAACCCTTACACCTAGCCTTAAACCCTAATGCTGAGCCCTAAACCCTAGCTCCAATCCCTAACCCCAAGTTCCCAAACCTAAACCCCAGCTCCCAGCCCTAATCCCTAGCTCTACACAGTAAACCCGCGTTCTGAGCCTTAAACCCGTGACCTACATCCTAACGCCTAAATCCTAAACCCTAACTCCACGCCCTAAACCCTAGCTCCCAGCCCTATACCCTAGCTCTACACCCCAATTCCACACTCAGGTTCTTAAACCCAAGCCCTATACCCTTACGCCTAGCCCTAAACCCTAATGCAAAGCCCTAAACCCTAGCTCCATAACCCAAACCCTAGCTCCAAGCCCTAAACCCTAGCTCCCAGCCCTAAACCCTAGCACTACACCCCAATTCCACACTCGGAGTCCTAATCCCGAGCCCTAAAATTTTCCGCCTAGCCCTAAGCCCTAATGCTGAGCCCTAAACCCTAGCTCCAAGCCCTAAACCCTAGCTCCAAGCCCTAAACCCTAGCTCCTAGCACTGCATCCCAATTCCTCACTCACAGCCCTAAACCAGAGCCCTAAACCCTTACACCTAGCCTTAAACCCTAATGCTGAGCCCTAAACCCTAGCTCCAATCCCTAACCCCAAGTTCCCAAACCTAAACCCCAGCTCCCAGCCCTAATCCCTAGCTCTACACAGTAAACCCGCGTTCTGAGCCTTAAACCCGTGACCTACATCCTAACGCCTAAATCCTAAACCCTAACTCCACGCCCTAAACCCTAGCTCCCAGCCCTATACCCTAGCTCTACACCCCAATTCCACACTCAGGTTCTTAAACCCAAGCCCTATACCCTTACGCCTAGCCCTAAACCCTAATGCAAAGCCCTAAACCCTAGCTCCATAACCCAAACCCTAGCTCCAAGCCCTAAACCCTAGCTCCCAGCCCTAAACCCTAGCACTACACCCCAATTCCACACTCGGAGTCCTAATCCCGAGCCCTAAAATTTTCCGCCTAGCCCTAAGCCCTAATGCTGAGCCCTAAACCCTAGCTCCAAGCCCTAAACCCTAGCTCCAAGCCCTAAACCCTAGCTCCTAGCACTGCATCCCAATTCCTCACTCACAGCCTTAAACCAGAGCCCTAAACCCTTACACCTAGCCTTAAACCCTAATGCTGAGCCCTAAACCCTAGCTCCAATCCCTAACCCCAAGTTCCCAAACCTAAACCCCAGCTCCCAGCCCTAATCCCTAGCTCTACACAGTAAACCCGCGTTCTGAGCCTTAAACCCGTGACCTACATCCTAACGCCTAAATCCTAAACCCTAACTCCACGCCCTAAACCCTAGCTCCCAGCCCTATACCCTAGCTCTACACCCCAATTCCACACTCAGGTTCTTAAACCCAAGCCCTATACCCTTACGCCTAGCCCTAAACCCTAATGCAAAGCCCTAAACCCTAGCTCCATAACCCAAACCCTAGCTCCAAGCCCTAAACCCTAGCTCCCAGCCCTAAACCCTAGCACTACACCCCAATTCCACACTCGGAGTCCTAATCCCGAGCCCTAAAATTTTCCGCCTAGCCCTAAGCCCTAATGCTGAGCCCTAAACCCTAGCTCCAAGCCCTAAACCCTAGCTCCAAGCCCTAAACCCTAGCTCCTAGCACTGCATCCCAATTCCTCACTCACAGCCCTAAACCAGAGCCCTAAACCCTTACACCTAGCCTTAAACCCTAATGCTGAGCCCTAAACCCTAGCTCCAATCCCTAACCCCAAGTTCCCAAACCTAAACCCCAGCTCCCAGCCCTAATCCCTAGCTCTACACAGTAAACCCGCGTTCTGAGCCTTAAACCCGTGACCTACATCCTAACGCCTAAATCCTAAACCCTAACTCCACGCCCTAAACCCTAGCTCCCAGCCCTATACCCTAGCTCTACACCCCAATTCCACACTCAGGTTCTTAAACCCAAGCCCTATACCCTTACGCCTAGCCCTAAACCCTAATGCAAAGCCCTAAACCCTAGCTCCATAACCCAAACCCTAGCTCCAAGCCCTAAACCCTAGCTCCCAGCCCTAAACCCTAGCACTACACCCCAATTCCACACTCGGAGTCCTAATCCCGAGCCCTAAAATTTTCCGCCTAGCCCTAAGCCCTAATGCTGAGCCCTAAACCCTAGCTCCAAGCCCTAAACCCTAGCTCCAAGCCCTAAACCCTAGCTCCTAGCACTGCATCCCAATTCCTCACTCACAGCCCTAAACCAGAGCCCTAAACCCTTACACCTAGCCTTAAACCCTAATGCTGAGCCCTAAACCCTAGCTCCAATCCCTAACCCCAAGTTCCCAAACCTAAACCCCAGCTCCCAGCCCTAATCCCTAGCTCTACACAGTAAACCCGCGTTCTGAGCCTTAAACCCGTGACCTACATCCTAACGCCTAAATCCTAAACCCTAACTCCACGCCCTAAACCCTAGCTCCCAGCCCTATACCCTAGCTCTACACCCCAATTCCACACTCAGGTTCTTAAACCCAAGCCCTATACCCTTACGCCTAGCCCTAAACCCTAATGCAAAGCCCTAAACCCTAGCTCCATAACCCAAACCCTAGCTCCAAGCCCTAAACCCTAGCTCCCAGCCCTAAACCCTAGCACTACACCCCAATTCCACACTCGGAGTCCTAATCCCGAGCCCTAAAATTTTCCGCCTAGCCCTAAGCCCTAATGCTGAGCCCTAAACCCTAGCTCCAAGCCCTAAACCCTAGCTCCAAGCCCTAAACCCTAGCTCCTAGCACTGCATCCCAATTCCTCACTCACAGCCCTAAACCAGAGCCCTAAACCCTTACACCTAGCCTTAAACCCTAATGCTGAGCCCTAAACCCTAGCTCCAATCCCTAACCCCAAGTTCCCAAACCTAAACCCCAGCTCCCAGCCCTAATCCCTAGCTCTACACAGTAAACCCGCGTTCTGAGCCTTAAACCCGTGACCTACATCCTAACGCCTAAATCCTAAACCCTAACTCCACGCCCTAAACCCTAGCTCCCAGCCCTATACCCTAGCTCTACACCCCAATTCCACACTCAGGTTCTTAAACCCAAGCCCTATACCCTTACGCCTAGCCCTAAACCCTAATGCAAAGCCCTAAACCCTAGCTCCATAACCCAAACCCTAGCTCCAAGCCCTAAACCCTAGCTCCCAGCCCTAAACCCTAGCACTACACCCCAATTCCACACTCGGAGTCCTAATCCCGAGCCCTAAAATTTTCCGCCTAGCCCTAAGCCCTAATGCTGAGCCCTAAACCCTAGCTCCAAGCCCTAAACCCTAGCTCCAAGCCCTAAACCCTAGCTCCTAGCACTGCATCCCAATTCCTCACTCACAGCCCTAAACCAGAGCCCTAAACCCTTACACCTAGCCTTAAACCCTAATGCTGAGCCCTAAACCCTAGCTCCAATCCCTAACCCCAAGTTCCCAAACCTAAACCCCAGCTCCCAGCCCTAATCCCTAGCTCTACACAGTAAACCCGCGTTCTGAGCCTTAAACCCGTGACCTACATCCTAACGCCTAAATCCTAAACCCTAACTCCACGCCCTAAACCCTAGCTCCCAGCCCTATACCCTAGCTCTACACCCCAATTCCACACTCAGGTTCTTAAACCCAAGCCCTATACCCTTACGCCTAGCCCTAAACCCTAATGCAAAGCCCTAAACCCTAGCTCCATAACCCAAACCCTAGCTCCAAGCCCTAAACCCTAGCTCCCAGCCCTAAACCCTAGCACTACACCCCAATTCCACACTCGGAGTCCTAATCCCGAGCCCTAAAATTTTCCGCCTAGCCCTAAGCCCTAATGCTGAGCCCTAAACCCTAGCTCCAAGCCCTAAACCCTAGCTCCAAGCCCTAAACCCTAGCTCCTAGCACTGCATCCCAATTCCTCACTCACAGCCCTAAACCAGAGCCCTAAACCCTTACACCTAGCCTTAAACCCTAATGCTGAGCCCTAAACCCTAGCTCCAATCCCTAACCCCAAGATCCCAAACCTAAACCCTAGCTCCCAGCCCTAAACCCTAGCTCTACACAGTAAACCCGCGTTCTGAGCCTTAAACCCGTGACCTACATCCTAACGCCTAAACCCTAAACCCTAAACCCTAACTCCACGCCCTAAACCCGAGCTCCCAGCCCTAAACCCTAGCACTACACCCCAAATCCACACTCAGAGTCCTAATCCCGAGCCTAAAATTTTCCGCCTAGCCCTAAGCCCTAATGCTGAGCCCTAAACCCTAGCTCCAAGCCCTAAACCCTAGCTCCAAGCCCTAAACCCTAGCTCCTAGCACTGCATCCCAATTCCTCACTCACAGCCTTAAACCAGAGCCCTAAACCCTTACACCTAGCCTTAAACCCTAATGCTGAGCCCTAAACCCTAGCTCCAATCCCTAACCCCAAGTTCCCAAACCTAAACCCCAGCTCCCAGCCCTAATCCCTAGCTCTACACAGTAAACCCGCGTTCTGAGCCTTAAACCCGTGACCTACATCCTAACGCCTAAATCCTAAACCCTAACTCCACGCCCTAAACCCTAGCTCCCAGCCCTATACCCTAGCTCTACACCCCAATTCCACACTCAGGTTCTTAAACCCAAGCCCTATACCCTTACGCCTAGCCCTAAACCCTAATGCAAAGCCCTAAACCCTAGCTCCATAACCCAAACCCTAGCTCCAAGCCCTAAACCCTAGCTCCCAGCCCTAAACCCTAGCACTACACCCCAATTCCACACTCGGAGTCCTAATCCCGAGCCCTAAAATTTTCCGCCTAGCCCTAAGCCCTAATGCTGAGCCCTAAACCCTAGCTCCAAGCCCTAAACCCTAGCTCCAAGCCCTAAACCCTAGCTCCTAGCACTGCATCCCAATTCCTCACTCACAGCCCTAAACCAGAGCCCTAAACCCTTACACCTAGCCTTAAACCCTAATGCTGAGCCCTAAACCCTAGCTCCAATCCCTAACCCCAAGTTCCCAAACCTAAACCCCAGCTCCCAGCCCTAATCCCTAGCTCTACACAGTAAACCCGCGTTCTGAGCCTTAAACCCGTGACCTACATCCTAACGCCTAAATCCTAAACCCTAACTCCACGCCCTAAACCCTAGCTCCCAGCCCTATACCCTAGCTCTACACCCCAATTCCACACTCAGGTTCTTAAACCCAAGCCCTATACCCTTACGCCTAGCCCTAAACCCTAATGCAAAGCCCTAAACCCTAGCTCCATAACCCAAACCCTAGCTCCAAGCCCTAAACCCTAGCTCCCAGCCCTAAACCCTAGCACTACACCCCAATTCCACACTCGGAGTCCTAATCCCGAGCCCTAAAATTTTCCGCCTAGCCCTAAGCCCTAATGCTGAGCCCTAAACCCTAGCTCCAAGCCCTAAACCCTAGCTCCAAGCCCTAAACCCTAGCTCCTAGCACTGCATCCCAATTCCTCACTCACAGCCCTAAACCAGAGCCCTAAACCCTTACACCTAGCCTTAAACCCTAATGCTGAGCCCTAAACCCTAGCTCCAATCCCTAACCCCAAGTTCCCAAACCTAAACCCCAGCTCCCAGCCCTAATCCCTAGCTCTACACAGTAAACCCGCGTTCTGAGCCTTAAACCCGTGACCTACATCCTAACGCCTAAATCCTAAACCCTAACTCCACGCCCTAAACCCTAGCTCCCAGCCCTATACCCTAGCTCTACACCCCAATTCCACACTCAGGTTCTTAAACCCAAGCCCTATACCCTTACGCCTAGCCCTAAACCCTAATGCAAAGCCCTAAACCCTAGCTCCATAACCCAAACCCTAGCTCCAAGCCCTAAACCCTAGCTCCCAGCCCTAAACCCTAGCACTACACCCCAATTCCACACTCGGAGTCCTAATCCCGAGCCCTAAAATTTTCCGCCTAGCCCTAAGCCCTAATGCTGAGCCCTAAACCCTAGCTCCAAGCCCTAAACCCTAGCTCCAAGCCCTAAACCCTAGCTCCTAGCACTGCATCCCAATTCCTCACTCACAGCCCTAAACCAGAGCCCTAAACCCTTACACCTAGCCTTAAACCCTAATGCTGAGCCCTAAACCCTAGCTCCAATCCCTAACCCCAAGATCCCAAACCTAAACCCTAGCTCCCAGCCCTAAACCCTAGCTCTACACAGTAAACCCGCGTTCTGAGCCTTAAACCCGTGACCTACATCCTAACGCCTAAACCCTAAACCCTAAACCCTAACTCCACGCCCTAAACCCGAGCTCCCAGCCCTAAACCCTAGCACTACACCCCAAATCCACACTCAGAGTCCTAATCCCGAGCCCTAAAATTTTCCGCCTA
Source organism: Triturus cristatus (assembly GCF_964204655.1). Classification (NCBI taxonomy): domain Eukaryota; kingdom Metazoa; phylum Chordata; class Amphibia; order Caudata; family Salamandridae; genus Triturus; species Triturus cristatus. The sequence goes on from NW_028188450.1 coordinate 7,810, forward strand.
GCCCTAAGCCCTAATGCTGAGCCCTAAACCCTAGCTCCAAGCCCTAAACCCTAGCTCCAAGCCCTAAACCCTAGCTCCTAGCACTGCATCCCAATTCCTCACTCACAGCCTTAAACCAGAGCCCTAAACCCTTACACCTAGCCTTAAACCCTAATGCTGAGCCCTAAACCCTAGCTCCAATCCCTAACCCCAAGTTCCCAAACCTAAACCCCAGCTCCCAGCCCTAATCCCTAGCTCTACACAGTAAACCCGCGTTCTGAGCCTTAAACCCGTGACCTACATCCTAACGCCTAAATCCTAAACCCTAACTCCACGCCCTAAACCCTAGCTCCCAGCCCTATACCCTAGCTCTACACCCCAATTCCACACTCAGGTTCTTAAACCCAAGCCCTATACCCTTACGCCTAGCCCTAAACCCTAATGCAAAGCCCTAAACCCTAGCTCCATAACCCAAACCCTAGCTCCAAGCCCTAAACCCTAGCTCCCAGCCCTAAACCCTAGCACTACACCCCAATTCCACACTCGGAGTCCTAATCCCGAGCCCTAAAATTTTCCGCCTAGCCCTAAGCCCTAATGCTGAGCCCTAAACCCTAGCTCCAAGCCCTAAACCCTAGCTCCAAGCCCTAAACCCTAGCTCCTAGCACTGCATCCCAATTCCTCACTCACAGCCCTAAACCAGAGCCCTAAACCCTTACACCTAGCCTTAAACCCTAATGCTGAGCCCTAAACCCTAGCTCCAATCCCTAACCCCAAGTTCCCAAACCTAAACCCCAGCTCCCAGCCCTAATCCCTAGCTCTACACAGTAAACCCGCGTTCTGAGCCTTAAACCCGTGACCTACATCCTAACGCCTAAATCCTAAACCCTAACTCCACGCCCTAAACCCTAGCTCCCAGCCCTATACCCTAGCTCTACACCCCAATTCCACACTCAGGTTCTTAAACCCAAGCCCTATACCCTTACGCCTAGCCCTAAACCCTAATGCAAAGCCCTAAACCCTAGCTCCATAACCCAAACCCTAGCTCCAAGCCCTAAACCCTAGCTCCCAGCCCTAAACCCTAGCACTACACCCCAATTCCACACTCGGAGTCCTAATCCCGAGCCCTAAAATTTTCCGCCTAGCCCTAAGCCCTAATGCTGAGCCCTAAACCCTAGCTCCAAGCCCTAAACCCTAGCTCCAAGCCCTAAACCCTAGCTCCTAGCACTGCATCCCAATTCCTCACTCACAGCCCTAAACCAGAGCCCTAAACCCTTACACCTAGCCTTAAACCCTAATGCTGAGCCCTAAACCCTAGCTCCAATCCCTAACCCCAAGATCCCAAACCTAAACCCTAGCTCCCAGCCCTAAACCCTAGCTCTACACAGTAAACCCGCGTTCTGAGCCTTAAACCCGTGACCTACATCCTAACGCCTAAACCCTAAACCCTAAACCCTAACTCCACGCCCTAAACCCGAGCTCCCAGCCCTAAACCCTAGCACTACACCCCAAATCCACACTCAGAGTCCTAATCCCGAGCCCTAAAATTTTCCGCCTAGCCCTAAGCCCTAATGCTGAGCCCTAAACCCTAGCTCCAAGCCCTAAACCCTAGCTCCAAGCCCTAAACCCTAGCTCCTAGCACTGCATCCCAATTCCTCACTCACAGCCTTAAACCAGAGCCCTAAACCCTTACACCTAGCCTTAAACCCTAATGCTGAGCCCTAAACCCTAGCTCCAATCCCTAACCCCAAGTTCCCAAACCTAAACCCCAGCTCCCAGCCCTAATCCCTAGCTCTACACAGTAAACCCGCGTTCTGAGCCTTAAACCCGTGACCTACATCCTAACGCCTAAATCCTAAACCCTAACTCCACGCCCTAAACCCTAGCTCCCAGCCCTATACCCTAGCTCTACACCCCAATTCCACACTCAGGTTCTTAAACCCAAGCCCTATACCCTTACGCCTAGCCCTAAACCCTAATGCAAAGCCCTAAACCCTAGCTCCATAACCCAAACCCTAGCTCCAAGCCCTAAACCCTAGCTCCCAGCCCTAAACCCTAGCACTACACCCCAATTCCACACTCGGAGTCCTAATCCCGAGCCCTAAAATTTTCCGCCTAGCCCTAAGCCCTAATGCTGAGCCCTAAACCCTAGCTCCAAGCCCTAAACCCTAGCTCCAAGCCCTAAACCCTAGCTCCTAGCACTGCATCCCAATTCCTCACTCACAGCCCTAAACCAGAGCCCTAAACCCTTACACCTAGCCTTAAACCCTAATGCTGAGCCCTAAACCCTAGCTCCAATCCCTAACCCCAAGATCCCAAACCTAAACCCTAGCTCCCAGCCCTAAACCCTAGCTCTACACAGTAAACCCGCGTTCTGAGCCTTAAACCCGTGACCTACATCCTAACGCCTAAACCCTAAACCCTAAACCCTAACTCCACGCCCTAAACCCGAGCTCCCAGCCCTAAACCCTAGCACTACACCCCAAATCCACACTCAGAGTCCTAATCCCGAGCCCTAAAATTTTCCGCCTAGCCCTAAGCCCTAATGCTGAGCCCTAAACCCTAGCTCCAAGCCCTAAACCCTAGCTCCAAGCCCTAAACCCTAGCTCCTAGCACTGCATCCCAATTCCTCACTCACAGCCTTAAACCAGAGCCCTAAACCCTTACACCTAGCCTTAAACCCTAATGCTGAGCCCTAAACCCTAGCTCCAATCCCTAACCCCAAGTTCCCAAACCTAAACCCCAGCTCCCAGCCCTAATCCCTAGCTCTACACAGTAAACCCGCGTTCTGAGCCTTAAACCCGTGACCTACATCCTAACGCCTAAATCCTAAACCCTAACTCCACGCCCTAAACCCTAGCTCCCAGCCCTATACCCTAGCTCTACACCCCAATTCCACACTCAGGTTCTTAAACCCAAGCCCTATACCCTTACGCCTAGCCCTAAACCCTAATGCAAAGCCCTAAACCCTAGCTCCATAACCCAAACCCTAGCTCCAAGCCCTAAACCCTAGCTCCCAGCCCTAAACCCTAGCACTACACCCCAATTCCACACTCGGAGTCCTAATCCCGAGCCCTAAAATTTTCCGCCTAGCCCTAAGCCCTAATGCTGAGCCCTAAACCCTAGCTCCAAGCCCTAAACCCTAGCTCCAAGCCCTAAACCCTAGCTCCTAGCACTGCATCCCAATTCCTCACTCACAGCCTTAAACCAGAGCCCTAAACCCTTACACCTAGCCTTAAACCCTAATGCTGAGCCCTAAACCCTAGCTCCAATCCCTAACCCCAAGATCCCAAACCTAAACCCTAGCTCCCAGCCCTAAACCCTAGCTCTACACAGTAAACCCGCGTTCTGAGCCTTAAACCCGTGACCTACATCCTAACGCCTAAACCCTAAACCCTAAACCCTAACTCCACGCCCTAAACCCGAGCTCCCAGCCCTAAACCCTAGCACTACACCCCAAATCCACACTCAGAGTCCTAATCCCGAGCCCTAAAATTTTCCGCCTAGCCCTAAGCCCTAATGCTGAGCCCTAAACCCTAGCTCCAAGCCCTAAACCCTAGCTCCAAGCCCTAAACCCTAGCTCCTAGCACTGCATCCCAATTCCTCACTCACAGCCCTAAACCAGAGCCCTAAACCCTTACACCTAGCCTTAAACCCTAATGCTGAGCCCTAAACCCTAGCTCCAATCCCTAACCCCAAGATCCCAAACCTAAACCCTAGCTCCCAGCCCTAAACCCTAGCTCTACACAGTAAACCCGCGTTCTGAGCCTTAAACCCGTGACCTACATCCTAACGCCTAAACCCTAAACCCTAAACCCTAACTCCACGCCCTAAACCCGAGCTCCCAGCCCTAAACCCTAGCACTACACCCCAAATCCACACTCAGAGTCCTAATCCCGAGCCCTAAAATTTTCCGCCTAGCCCTAAGCCCTAATGCTGAGCCCTAAACCCTAGCTCCAAGCCCTAAACCCTAGCTCCAAGCCCTAAACCCTAGCTCCTAGCACTGCATCCCAATTCCTCACTCACAGCCTTAAACCAGAGCCCTAAACCCTTACACCTAGCCTTAAACCCTAATGCTGAGCCCTAAACCCTAGCTCCAATCCCTAACCCCAAGTTCCCAAACCTAAACCCCAGCTCCCAGCCCTAATCCCTAGCTCTACACAGTAAACCCGCGTTCTGAGCCTTAAACCCGTGACCTACATCCTAACGCCTAAATCCTAAACCCTAACTCCACGCCCTAAACCCTAGCTCCCAGCCCTATACCCTAGCTCTACACCCCAATTCCACACTCAGGTTCTTAAACCCAAGCCCTATACCCTTACGCCTAGCCCTAAACCCTAATGCAAAGCCCTAAACCCTAGCTCCATAACCCAAACCCTAGCTCCAAGCCCTAAACCCTAGCTCCCAGCCCTAAACCCTAGCACTACACCCCAATTCCACACTCGGAGTCCTAATCCCGAGCCCTAAAATTTTCCGCCTAGCCCTAAGCCCTAATGCTGAGCCCTAAACCCTAGCTCCAAGCCCTAAACCCTAGCTCCAAGCCCTAAACCCTAGCTCCTAGCACTGCATCCCAATTCCTCACTCACAGCCCTAAACCAGAGCCCTAAACCCTTACACCTAGCCTTAAACCCTAATGCTGAGCCCTAAACCCTAGCTCCAATCCCTAACCCCAAGATCCCAAACCTAAACCCTAGCTCCCAGCCCTAAACCCTAGCTCTACACAGTAAACCCGCGTTCTGAGCCTTAAACCCGTGACCTACATCCTAACGCCTAAACCCTAAACCCTAAACCCTAACTCCACGCCCTAAACCCGAGCTCCCAGCCCTAAACCCTAGCACTACACCCCAAATCCACACTCAGAGTCCTAATCCCGAGCCCTAAAATTTTCCGCCTAGCCCTAAGCCCTAATGCTGAGCCCTAAACCCTAGCTCCAAGCCCTAAACCCTAGCTCCAAGCCCTAAACCCTAGCTCCTAGCACTGCATCCCAATTCCTCACTCACAGCCTTAAACCAGAGCCCTAAACCCTTACACCTAGCCTTAAACCCTAATGCTGAGCCCTAAACCCTAGCTCCAATCCCTAACCCCAAGTTCCCAAACCTAAACCCCAGCTCCCAGCCCTAATCCCTAGCTCTACACAGTAAACCCGCGTTCTGAGCCTTAAACCCGTGACCTACATCCTAACGCCTAAATCCTAAACCCTAACTCCACGCCCTAAACCCTAGCTCCCAGCCCTATACCCTAGCTCTACACCCCAATTCCACACTCAGGTTCTTAAACCCAAGCCCTATACCCTTACGCCTAGCCCTAAACCCTAATGCAAAGCCCTAAACCCTAGCTCCATAACCCAAACCCTAGCTCCAAGCCCTAAACCCTAGCTCCCAGCCCTAAACCCTAGCACTACACCCCAATTCCACACTCGGAGTCCTAATCCCGAGCCCTAAAATTTTCCGCCTAGCCCTAAGCCCTAATGCTGAGCCCTAAACCCTAGCTCCAAGCCCTAAACCCTAGCTCCAAGCCCTAAACCCTAGCTCCTAGCACTGCATCCCAATTCCTCACTCACAGCCTTAAACCAGAGCCCTAAACCCTTACACCTAGCCTTAAACCCTAATGCTGAGCCCTAAACCCTAGCTCCAATCCCTAACCCCAAGATCCCAAACCTAAACCCTAGCTCCCAGCCCTAAACCCTAGCTCTACACAGTAAACCCGCGTTCTGAGCCTTAAACCCGTGACCTACATCCTAACGCCTAAACCCTAAACCCTAAACCCTAACTCCACGCCCTAAACCCGAGCTCCCAGCCCTAAACCCTAGCACTACACCCCAAATCCACACTCAGAGTCCTAATCCCGAGCCCTAAAATTTTCCGCCTAGCCCTAAGCCCTAATGCTGAGCCCTAAACCCTAGCTCCAAGCCCTAAACCCTAGCTCCAAGCCCTAAACCCTAGCTCCTAGCACTGCATCCCAATTCCTCACTCACAGCCTTAAACCAGAGCCCTAAACCCTTACACCTAGCCTTAAACCCTAATGCTGAGCCCTAAACCCTAGCTCCAATCCCTAACCCCAAGTTCCCAAACCTAAACCCCAGCTCCCAGCCCTAATCCCTAGCTCTACACAGTAAACCCGCGTTCTGAGCCTTAAACCCGTGACCTACATCCTAACGCCTAAACCCTAAACCCTAAACCCTAACTCCACGCCCTAAACCCGAGCTCCCAGCCCTAAACCCTAGCACTACACCCCAAATCCACACTCAGAGTCCTAATCCCGAGCCCTAAAATTTTCCGCCTAGCCCTAAGCCCTAATGCTGAGCCCTAAACCCTAGCTCCAAGCCCTAAACCCTAGCTCCAAGCCCTAAACCCTAGCTCCTAGCACTGCATCCCAATTCCTCACTCACAGCCCTAAACCAGAGCCCTAAACCCTTACACCTAGCCTTAAACCCTAATGCTGAGCCCTAAACCCTAGCTCCAATCCCTAACCCCAAGATCCCAAACCTAAACCCTAGCTCCCAGCCCTAAACCCTAGCTCTACACAGTAAACCCGCGTTCTGAGCCTTAAACCCGTGACCTACATCCTAACGCCTAAACCCTAAACCCTAAACCCTAACTCCACGCCCTAAACCCGAGCTCCCAGCCCTAAACCCTAGCACTACACCCCAAATCCACACTCAGAGTCCTAATCCCGAGCCCTAAAATTTTCCGCCTAGCCCTAAGCCCTAATGCTGAGCCCTAAACCCTAGCTCCAAGCCCTAAACCCTAGCTCCAAGCCCTAAACCCTAGCTCCTAGCACTGCATCCCAATTCCTCACTCACAGCCTTAAACCAGAGCCCTAAACCCTTACACCTAGCCTTAAACCCTAATGCTGAGCCCTAAACCCTAGCTCCAATCCCTAACCCCAAGTTCCCAAACCTAAACCCCAGCTCCCAGCCCTAATCCCTAGCTCTACACAGTAAACCCGCGTTCTGAGCCTTAAACCCGTGACCTACATCCTAACGCCTAAATCCTAAACCCTAACTCCACGCCCTAAACCCTAGCTCCCAGCCCTATACCCTAGCTCTACACCCCAATTCCACACTCAGGTTCTTAAACCCAAGCCCTATACCCTTACGCCTAGCCCTAAACCCTAATGCAAAGCCCTAAACCCTAGCTCCATAACCCAAACCCTAGCTCCAAGCCCTAAACCCTAGCTCCCAGCCCTAAACCCTAGCACTACACCCCAATTCCACACTCGGAGTCCTAATCCCGAGCCCTAAAATTTTCCGCCTAGCCCTAAGCCCTAATGCTGAGCCCTAAACCCTAGCTCCAAGCCCTAAACCCTAGCTCCAAGCCCTAAACCCTAGCTCCTAGCACTGCATCCCAATTCCTCACTCACAGCCCTAAACCAGAGCCCTAAACCCTTACACCTAGCCTTAAACCCTAATGCTGAGCCCTAAACCCTAGCTCCAATCCCTAACCCCAAGATCCCAAACCTAAACCCTAGCTCCCAGCCCTAAACCCTAGCTCTACACAGTAAACCCGCGTTCTGAGCCTTAAACCCGTGACCTACATCCTAACGCCTAAACCCTAAACCCTAAACCCTAACTCCACGCCCTAAACCCGAGCTCCCAGCCCTAAACCCTAGCACTACACCCCAAATCCACACTCAGAGTCCTAATCCCGAGCCCTAAAATTTTCCGCCTAGCCCTAAGCCCTAATGCTGAGCCCTAAACCCTAGCTCCAAGCCCTAAACCCTAGCTCCAAGCCCTAAACCCTAGCTCCTAGCACTGCATCCCAATTCCTCACTCACAGCCTTAAACCAGAGCCCTAAACCCTTACACCTAGCCTTAAACCCTAATGCTGAGCCCTAAACCCTAGCTCCAATCCCTAACCCCAAGATCCCAAACCTAAACCCTAGCTCCCAGCCCTAAACCCTAGCTCTACACAGTAAACCCGCGTTCTGAGCCTTAAACCCGTGACCTACATCCTAACGCCTAAACCCTAAACCCTAAACCCTAACTCCACGCCCTAAACCCTAGCTCCCAGCCCTAAACCCTAGCACTACACCCCAATTCCACACTCGGAGTCCTAATCCCGAGCCCTAAAATTTTCCGCCTAGCCCTAAGCCCTAATGCTGAGCCCTAAACCCTAGCTCCAAGCCCTAAACCCTAGCTCCAAGCCCTAAACCCTAGCTCCTAGCACTGCATCCCAATTCCTCACTCACAGCCTTAAACCAGAGCCCTAAACCCTTACACCTAGCCTTAAACCCTAATGCTGAGCCCTAAACCCTAGCTCCAATCCCTAACCCCAAGATCCCAAACCTAAACCCTAGCTCCCAGCCCTAAACCCTAGCTCTACACAGTAAACCCGCGTTCTGAGCCTTAAACCCGTGACCTACATCCTAACGCCTAAACCCTAAACCCTAAACCCTAACTCCACGCCCTAAACCCGAGCTCCCAGCCCTAAACCCTAGCACTACACCCCAAATCCACACTCAGAGTCCTAATCCCGAGCCCTAAAATTTTCCGCCTAGCCCTAAGCCCTAATGCTGAGCCCTAAACCCTAGCTCCAAGCCCTAAACCCTAGCTCCAAGCCCTAAACCCTAGCTCCTAGCACTGCATCCCAATTCCTCACTCACAGCCTTAAACCAGAGCCCTAAACCCTTACACCTAGCCTTAAACCCTAATGCTGAGCCCTAAACCCTAGCTCCAATCCCTAACCCCAAGTTCCCAAACCTAAACCCCAGCTCCCAGCCCTAAACCCTAGCTCTACACAGTAAACCCGCGTTCTGAGCCTTAAACCCGTGACCTACATCCTAACGCCTAAACCCTAAACCCTAAACCCTAACTCCACGCCCTAAACCCGAGCTCCCAGCCCTAAACCCTAGCACTACACCCCAAATCCACACTCAGAGTCCTAATCCCGAGCCCTAAAATTTTCCGCCTAGCCCTAAGCCCTAATGCTGAGCCCTAAACCCTAGCTCCAAGCCCTAAACCCTAGCTCCAAGCCCTAAACCCTAGCTCCTAGCACTGCATCCCAATTCCTCACTCACAGCCTTAAACCAGAGCCCTAAACCCTTACACCTAGCCTTAAACCCTAATGCTGAGCCCTAAACCCTAGCTCCAATCCCTAACCCCAAGATCCCAAACCTAAACCCTAGCTCCCAGCCCTAAACCCTAGCTCTACACAGTAAACCCGCGTTCTGAGCCTTAAACCCGTGACCTACATCCTAACGCCTAAACCCTAAACCCTAAACCCTAACTCCACGCCCTAAACCCGAGCTCCCAGCCCTAAACCCTAGCACTACACCCCAAATCCACACTCAGAGTCCTAATCCCGAGCCCTAAAATTTTCCGCCTAGCCCTAAGCCCTAATGCTGAGCCCTAAACCCTAGCTCCAAGCCCTAAACCCTAGCTCCAAGCCCTAAACCCTAGCTCCTAGCACTGCATCCCAATTCCTCACTCACAGCCCTAAACCAGAGCCCTAAACCCTTACACCTAGCCTTAAACCCTAATGCTGAGCCCTAAACCCTAGCTCCAATCCCTAACCCCAAGATCCCAAACCTAAACCCTAGCTCCCAGCCCTAAACCCTAGCTCTACACAGTAAACCCGCGTTCTGAGCCTTAAACCCGTGACCTACATCCTAACGCCTAAACCCTAAACCCTAAACCCTAACTCCACGCCCTAAACCCAAGCTCCCAGCCCTAAACCCTAGCACTACACCCCAAATCCACACTCAGAGTCCTAATCCCGAGCCCTAAAATTTTCCGCCTAGCCCTAAGCCCTAATGCTGAGCCCTAAACCCTAGCTCCAAGCCCTAAACCCTAGCTCCAAGCCCTAAACCCTAGCTCCTAGCACTGCATCCCAATTCCTCACTCACAGCCTTAAACCAGAGCCCTAAACCCTTACACCTAGCCTTAAACCCTAATGCTGAGCCCTAAACCCTAGCTCCAATCCCTAACCCCAAGTTCCCAAACCTAAACCCCAGCTCCCAGCCCTAATCCCTAGCTCTACACAGTAAACCCGCGTTCTGAGCCTTAAACCCGTGACCTACATCCTAACGCCTAAATCCTAAACCCTAACTCCACGCCCTAAACCCTAGCTCCCAGCCCTATACCCTAGCTCTACACCCCAATTCCACACTCAGGTTCTTAAACCCAAGCCCTATACCCTTACGCCTAGCCCTAAACCCTAATGCAAAGCCCTAAACCCTAGCTCCATAACCCAAACCCTAGCTCCAAGCCCTAAACCCTAGCTCCCAGCCCTAAACCCTAGCACTACACCCCAATTCCACACTCGGAGTCCTAATCCCGAGCCCTAAAATTTTCCGCCTAGCCCTAAGCCCTAATGCTGAGCCCTAAACCCTAGCTCCAAGCCCTAAACCCTAGCTCCAAGCCCTAAACCCTAGCTCCTAGCACTGCATCCCAATTCCTCACTCACAGCCCTAAACCAGAGCCCTAAACCCTTACACCTAGCCTTAAACCCTAATGCTGAGCCCTAAACCCTAGCTCCAATCCCTAACCCCAAGATCCCAAACCTAAACCCTAGCTCCCAGCCCTAAACCCTAGCTCTACACAGTAAACCCGCGTTCTGAGCCTTAAACCCGTGACCTACATCCTAACGCCTAAACCCTAAACCCTAAACCCTAACTCCACGCCCTAAACCCAAGCTCCCAGCCCTAAACCCTAGCACTACACCCCAAATCCACACTCAGAGTCCTAATCCCGAGCCCTAAAATTTTCCGCCTAGCCCTAAGCCCTAATGCTGAGCCCTAAACCCTAGCTCCAAGCCCTAAACCCTAGCTCCAAGCCCTAAACCCTAGCTCCTAGCACTGCATCCCAATTCCTCACTCACAGCCTTAAACCAGAGCCCTAAACCCTTACACCTAGCCTTAAACCCTAATGCTGAGCCCTAAACCCTAGCTCCAATCCCTAACCCCAAGTTCCCAAACCTAAACCCCAGCTCCCAGCCCTAATCCCTAGCTCTACACAGTAAACCCGCGTTCTGAGCCTTAAACCCGTGACCTACATCCTAACGCCTAAATCCTAAACCCTAACTCCACGCCCTAAACCCTAGCTCCCAGCCCTATACCCTAGCTCTACACCCCAATTCCACACTCAGGTTCTTAAACCCAAGCCCTATACCCTTACGCCTAGCCCTAAACCCTAATGCAAAGCCCTAAACCCTAGCTCCATAACCCAAACCCTAGCTCCAAGCCCTAAACCCTAGCTCCCAGCCCTAAACCCTAGCACTACACCCCAATTCCACACTCGGAGTCCTAATCCCGAGCCCTAAAATTTTCCGCCTAGCCCTAAGCCCTAATGCTGAGCCCTAAACCCTAGCTCCAAGCCCTAAACCCTAGCTCCAAGCCCTAAACCCTAGCTCCTAGCACTGCATCCCAATTCCTCACTCACAGCCCTAAACCAGAGCCCTAAACCCTTACACCTAGCCTTAAACCCTAATGCTGAGCCCTAAACCCTAGCTCCAATCCCTAACCCCAAGATCCCAAACCTAAACCCTAGCTCCCAGCCCTAAACCCTAGCTCTACACAGTAAACCCGCGTTCTGAGCCTTAAACCCGTGACCTACATCCTAACGCCTAAACCCTAAACCCTAAACCCTAACTCCACGCCCTAAACCCAAGCTCCCAGCCCTAAACCCTAGCACTACACCCCAAATCCACACTCAGAGTCCTAATCCCGAGCCCTAAAATTTTCCGCCTAGCCCTAAGCCCTAATGCTGAGCCCTAAACCCTAGCTCCAAGCCCTAAACCCTAGCTCCAAGCCCTAAACCCTAGCTCCTAGCACTGCATCCCAATTCCTCACTCACAGCCTTAAACCAGAGCCCTAAACCCTTACACCTAGCCTTAAACCCTAATGCTGAGCCCTAAACCCTAGCTCCAATCCCTAACCCCAAGTTCCCAAACCTAAACCCCAGCTCCCAGCCCTAATCCCTAGCTCTACACAGTAAACCCGCGTTCTGAGCCTTAAACCCGTGACCTACATCCTAACGCCTAAATCCTAAACCCTAACTCCACGCCCTAAACCCTAGCTCCCAGCCCTATACCCTAGCTCTACACCCCAATTCCACACTCAGGTTCTTAAACCCAAGCCCTATACCCTTACGCCTAGCCCTAAACCCTAATGCAAAGCCCTAAACCCTAGCTCCATAACCCAAACCCTAGCTCCAAGCCCTAAACCCTAGCTCCCAGCCCTAAACCCTAGCACTACACCCCAATTCCACACTCGGAGTCCTAATCCCGAGCCCTAAAATTTTCCGCCTAGCCCTAAGCCCTAATGCTGAGCCCTAAACCCTAGCTCCAAGCCCTAAACCCTAGCTCCAAGCCCTAAACCCTAGCTCCTAGCACTGCATCCCAATTCCTCACTCACAGCCCTAAACCAGAGCCCTAAACCCTTACACCTAGCCTTAAACCCTAATGCTGAGCCCTAAACCCTAGCTCCAATCCCTAACCCCAAGATCCCAAACCTAAACCCTAGCTCCCAGCCCTAAACCCTAGCTCTACACAGTAAACCCGCGTTCTGAGCCTTAAACCCGTGACCTACATCCTAACGCCTAAACCCTAAACCCTAAACCCTAACTCCACGCCCTAAACCCAAGCTCCCAGCCCTAAACCCTAGCACTACACCCCAAATCCACACTCAGAGTCCTAATCCCGAGCCCTAAAATTTTCCGCCTAGCCCTAAGCCCTAATGCTGAGCCCTAAACCCTAGCTCCAAGCCCTAAACCCTAGCTCCAAGCCCTAAACCCTAGCTCCTAGCACTGCATCCCAATTCCTCACTCACAGCCTTAAACCAGAGCCCTAAACCCTTACACCTAGCCTTAAACCCTAATGCTGAGCCCTAAACCCTAGCTCCAATCCCTAACCCCAAGTTCCCAAACCTAAACCCCAGCTCCCAGCCCTAATCCCTAGCTCTACACAGTAAACCCGCGTTCTGAGCCTTAAACCCGTGACCTACATCCTAACGCCTAAACCCTAAACCCTAAACCCTAACTCCACGCCCTAAACCCGAGCTCCCAGCCCTAAACCCTAGCACTACACCCCAATTCCACACTCGGAGTCCTAATCCCGAGCCCTAAAACTTTCCGCCTAGCCCTAAGCCCTAATGCTGAGCCCTAAACCCTAGCTCCAAGCCCTAAACCCTAGCTCCAAGCCCTAAACCCTAGCTCCTAGCACTGCATCCCAATTCCTCACTCACAGCCTTAAACCAGAGCCCTAAACCCTTACACCTAGCCTTAAACCCTAATGCTGAGCCCTAAACCCTAGCTCCAATCCCTAACCCCAAGATCCCAAACCTAAACCCTAGCTCCCAGCCCTAAACCCTAGCTCTACACAGTAAACCCGCGTTCTGAGCCTTAAACCCGTGACCTACATCCTAACGCCTAAACCCTAAACCCTAAACCCTAACTCCACGCCCTAAACCCGAGCTCCCAGCCCTAAACCCTAGCACTACACCCCAAATCCACACTCAGAGTCCTAATCCCGAGCCCTAAAATTTTCCGCCTAGCCCTAAGCCCTAATGCTGAGCCCTAAACCCTAGCTCCAAGCCCTAAACCCTAGCTCCAAGCCCTAAACCCTAGCTCCTAGCACTGCATCCCAATTCCTCACTCACAGCCCTAAACCAGAGCCCTAAACCCTTACACCTAGCCTTAAACCCTAATGCTGAGCCCTAAACCCTAGCTCCAATCCCTAACCCCAAGATCCCAAACCTAAACCCTAGCTCCCAGCCCTAAACCCTAGCTCTACACAGTAAACCCGCGTTCTGAGCCTTAAACCCGTGACCTACATCCTAACGCCTAAACCCTAAACCCTAAACCCTAACTCCACGCCCTAAACCCGAGCTCCCAGCCCTAAACCCTAGCACTACACCCCAAATCCACACTCAGAGTCCTAATCCCGAGCCCTAAAATTTTCCGCCTAGCCCTAAGCCCTAATGCTGAGCCCTAAACCCTAGCTCCAAGCCCTAAACCCTAGCTCCAAGCCCTAAACCCTAGCTCCTAGCACTGCATCCCAATTCCTCACTCACAGCCTTAAACCAGAGCCCTAAACCCTTACACCTAGCCTTAAACCCTAATGCTGAGCCCTAAACCCTAGCTCCAATCCCTAACCCCAAGATCCCAAACCTAAACCCTAGCTCCCAGCCCTAAACCCTAGCTCTACACAGTAAACCCGCGTTCTGAGCCTTAAACCCGTGACCTACATCCTAACGCCTAAACCCTAAACCCTAAACCCTAACTCCACGCCCTAAACCCGAGCTCCCAGCCCTAAACCCTAGCACTACACCCCAAATCCACACTCAGAGTCCTAATCCCGAGCCCTAAAATTTTCCGCCTAGCCCTAAGCCCTAATGCTGAGCCCTAAACCCTAGCTCCAAGCCCTAAACCCTAGCTCCAAGCCCTAAACCCTAGCTCCTAGCACTGCATCCCAATTCCTCACTCACAGCCTTAAACCAGAGCCCTAAACCCTTACACCTAGCCTTAAACCCTAATGCTGAGCCCTAAACCCTAGCTCCAATCCCTAACCCCAAGTTCCCAAACCTAAACCCCAGCTCCCAGCCCTAATCCCTAGCTCTACACAGTAAACCCGCGTTCTGAGCCTTAAACCCGTGACCTACATCCTAACGCCTAAATCCTAAACCCTAACTCCACGCCCTAAACCCTAGCTCCCAGCCCTATACCCTAGCTCTACACCCCAATTCCACACTCAGGTTCTTAAACCCAAGCCCTATACCCTTACGCCTAGCCCTAAACCCTAATGCAAAGCCCTAAACCCTAGCTCCATAACCCAAACCCTAGCTCCAAGCCCTAAACCCTAGCTCCCAGCCCTAAACCCTAGCACTACACCCCAATTCCACACTCGGAGTCCTAATCCCGAGCCCTAAAATTTTCCGCCTAGCCCTAAGCCCTAATGCTGAGCCCTAAACCCTAGCTCCAAGCCCTAAACCCTAGCTCCAAGCCCTAAACCCTAGCTCCTAGCACTGCATCCCAATTCCTCACTCACAGCCCTAAACCAGAGCCCTAAACCCTTACACCTAGCCTTAAACCCTAATGCTGAGCCCTAAACCCTAGCTCCAATCCCTAACCCCAAGATCCCAAACCTAAACCCTAGCTCCCAGCCCTAAACCCTAGCTCTACACAGTAAACCCGCGTTCTGAGCCTTAAACCCGTGACCTACATCCTAACGCCTAAACCCTAAACCCTAAACCCTAACTCCACGCCCTAAACCCGAGCTCCCAGCCCTAAACCCTAGCACTACACCCCAAATCCACACTCAGAGTCCTAATCCCGAGCCCTAAAATTTTCCGCCTAGCCCTAAGCCCTAATGCTGAGCCCTAAACCCTAGCTCCAAGCCCTAAACCCTAGCTCCAAGCCCTAAACCCTAGCTCCTAGCACTGCATCCCAATTCCTCACTCACAGCCCTAAACCAGAGCCCTAAACCCTTACACCTAGCCTTAAACCCTAATGCTGAGCCCTAAACCCTAGCTCCAATCCCTAACCCCAAGATCCCAAACCTAAACCCTAGCTCCCAGCCCTAAACCCTAGCTCTACACAGTAAACCCGCGTTCTGAGCCTTAAACCCGTGACCTACATCCTAACGCCTAAACCCTAAACCCTAAACCCTAACTCCACGCCCTAAACCCAAGCTCCCAGCCCTAAACCCTAGCACTACACCCCAAATCCACACTCAGAGTCCTAATCCCGAGCCCTAAAATTTTCCGCCTAGCCCTAAGCCCTAATGCTGAGCCCTAAACCCTAGCTCCAAGCCCTAAACCCTAGCTCCAAGCCCTAAACCCTAGCTCCTAGCACTGCATCCCAATTCCTCACTCACAGCCTTAAACCAGAGCCCTAAACCCTTACACCTAGCCTTAAACCCTAATGCTGAGCCCTAAACCCTAGCTCCAATCCCTAACCCCAAGTTCCCAAACCTAAACCCCAGCTCCCAGCCCTAATCCCTAGCTCTACACAGTAAACCCGCGTTCTGAGCCTTAAACCCGTGACCTACATCCTAACGCCTAAATCCTAAACCCTAACTCCACGCCCTAAACCCTAGCTCCCAGCCCTATACCCTAGCTCTACACCCCAATTCCACACTCAGGTTCTTAAACCCAAGCCCTATACCCTTACGCCTAGCCCTAAACCCTAATGCAAAGCCCTAAACCCTAGCTCCATAACCCAAACCCTAGCTCCAAGCCCTAAACCCTAGCTCCCAGCCCTAAACCCTAGCACTACACCCCAATTCCACACTCGGAGTCCTAATCCCGAGCCCTAAAATTTTCCGCCTAGCCCTAAGCCCTAATGCTGAGCCCTAAACCCTAGCTCCAAGCCCTAAACCCTAGCTCCAAGCCCTAAACCCTAGCTCCTAGCACTGCATCCCAATTCCTCACTCACAGCCCTAAACCAGAGCCCTAAACCCTTACACCTAGCCTTAAACCCTAATGCTGAGCCCTAAACCCTAGCTCCAATCCCTAACCCCAAGATCCCAAACCTAAACCCTAGCTCCCAGCCCTAAACCCTAGCTCTACACAGTAAACCCGCGTTCTGAGCCTTAAACCCGTGACCTACATCCTAACGCCTAAACCCTAAACCCTAAACCCTAACTCCACGCCCTAAACCCGAGCTCCCAGCCCTAAACCCTAGCACTACACCCCAAATCCACACTCAGAGTCCTAATCCCGAGCCCTAAAATTTTCCGCCTAGCCCTAAGCCCTAATGCTGAGCCCTAAACCCTAGCTCCAAGCCCTAAACCCTAGCTCCAAGCCCTAAACCCTAGCTCCTAGCACTGCATCCCAATTCCTCACTCACAGCCTTAAACCAGAGCCCTAAACCCTTACACCTAGCCTTAAACCCTAATGCTGAGCCCTAAACCCTAGCTCCAATCCCTAACCCCAAGTTCCCAAACCTAAACCCCAGCTCCCAGCCCTAATCCCTAGCTCTACACAGTAAACCCGCGTTCTGAGCCTTAAACCCGTGACCTACATCCTAACGCCTAAATCCTAAACCCTAACTCCACGCCCTAAACCCTAGCTCCCAGCCCTATACCCTAGCTCTACACCCCAATTCCACACTCAGGTTCTTAAACCCAAGCCCTATACCCTTACGCCTAGCCCTAAACCCTAATGCAAAGCCCTAAACCCTAGCTCCATAACCCAAACCCTAGCTCCAAGCCCTAAACCCTAGCTCCCAGCCCTAAACCCTAGCACTACACCCCAATTCCACACTCGGAGTCCTAATCCCGAGCCCTAAAATTTTCCGCCTAGCCCTAAGCCCTAATGCTGAGCCCTAAACCCTAGCTCCAAGCCCTAAACCCTAGCTCCAAGCCCTAAACCCTAGCTCCTAGCACTGCATCCCAATTCCTCACTCACAGCCCTAAACCAGAGCCCTAAACCCTTACACCTAGCCTTAAACCCTAATGCTGAGCCCTAAACCCTAGCTCCAATCCCTAACCCCAAGATCCCAAACCTAAACCCTAGCTCCCAGCCCTAAACCCTAGCTCTACACAGTAAACCCGCGTTCTGAGCCTTAAACCCGTGACCTACATCCTAACGCCTAAACCCTAAACCCTAAACCCTAACTCCACGCCCTAAACCCAAGCTCCCAGCCCTAAACCCTAGCACTACACCCCAAATCCACACTCAGAGTCCTAATCCCGAGCCCTAAAATTTTCCGCCTAGCCCTAAGCCCTAATGCTGAGCCCTAAACCCTAGCTCCAAGCCCTAAACCCTAGCTCCAAGCCCTAAACCCTAGCTCCTAGCACTGCATCCCAATTCCTCACTCACAGCCTTAAACCAGAGCCCTAAACCCTTACACCTAGCCTTAAACCCTAATGCTGAGCCCTAAACCCTAGCTCCAATCCCTAACCCCAAGTTCCCAAACCTAAACCCCAGCTCCCAGCCCTAATCCCTAGCTCTACACAGTAAACCCGCGTTCTGAGCCTTAAACCCGTGACCTACATCCTAACGCCTAAATCCTAAACCCTAACTCCACGCCCTAAACCCTAGCTCCCAGCCCTATACCCTAGCTCTACACCCCAATTCCACACTCAGGTTCTTAAACCCAAGCCCTATACCCTTACGCCTAGCCCTAAACCCTAATGCAAAGCCCTAAACCCTAGCTCCATAACCCAAACCCTAGCTCCAAGCCCTAAACCCTAGCTCCCAGCCCTAAACCCTAGCACTACACCCCAATTCCACACTCGGAGTCCTAATCCCGAGCCCTAAAATTTTCCGCCTAGCCCTAAGCCCTAATGCTGAGCCCTAAACCCTAGCTCCAAGCCCTAAACCCTAGCTCCAAGCCCTAAACCCTAGCTCCTAGCACTGCATCCCAATTCCTCACTCACAGCCCTAAACCAGAGCCCTAAACCCTTACACCTAGCCTTAAACCCTAATGCTGAGCCCTAAACCCTAGCTCCAATCCCTAACCCCAAGATCCCAAACCTAAACCCTAGCTCCCAGCCCTAAACCCTAGCTCTACACAGTAAACCCGCGTTCTGAGCCTTAAACCCGTGACCTACATCCTAACGCCTAAACCCTAAACCCTAAACCCTAACTCCACGCCCTAAACCCGAGCTCCCAGCCCTAAACCCTAGCACTACACCCCAAATCCACACTCAGAGTCCTAATCCCGAGCCCTAAAATTTTCCGCCTAGCCCTAAGCCCTAATGCTGAGCCCTAAACCCTAGCTCCAAGCCCTAAACCCTAGCTCCAAGCCCTAAACCCTAGCTCCTAGCACTGCATCCCAATTCCTCACTCACAGCCTTAAACCAGAGCCCTAAACCCTTACACCTAGCCTTAAACCCTAATGCTGAGCCCTAAACCCTAGCTCCAATCCCTAACCCCAAGTTCCCAAACCTAAACCCCAGCTCCCAGCCCTAATCCCTAGCTCTACACAGTAAACCCGCGTTCTGAGCCTTAAACCCGTGACCTACATCCTAACGCCTAAATCCTAAACCCTAACTCCACGCCCTAAACCCTAGCTCCCAGCCCTATACCCTAGCTCTACACCCCAATTCCACACTCAGGTTCTTAAACCCAAGCCCTATACCCTTACGCCTAGCCCTAAACCCTAATGCAAAGCCCTAAACCCTAGCTCCATAACCCAAACCCTAGCTCCAAGCCCTAAACCCTAGCTCCCAGCCCTAAACCCTAGCACTACACCCCAATTCCACACTCGGAGTCCTAATCCCGAGCCCTAAAATTTTCCGCCTAGCCCTAAGCCCTAATGCTGAGCCCTAAACCCTAGCTCCAAGCCCTAAACCCTAGCTCCAAGCCCTAAACCCTAGCTCCTAGCACTGCATCCCAATTCCTCACTCACAGCCCTAAACCAGAGCCCTAAACCCTTACACCTAGCCTTAAACCCTAATGCTGAGCCCTAAACCCTAGCTCCAATCCCTAACCCCAAGATCCCAAACCTAAACCCTAGCTCCCAGCCCTAAACCCTAGCTCTACACAGTAAACCCGCGTTCTGAGCCTTAAACCCGTGACCTACATCCTAACGCCTAAACCCTAAACCCTAAACCCTAACTCCACGCCCTAAACCCGAGCTCCCAGCCCTAAACCCTAGCACTACACCCCAAATCCACACTCAGAGTCCTAATCCCGAGCCCTAAAATTTTCCGCCTAGCCCTAAGCCCTAATGCTGAGCCCTAAACCCTAGCTCCAAGCCCTAAACCCTAGCTCCAAGCCCTAAACCCTAGCTCCTAGCACTGCATCCCAATTCCTCACTCACAGCCCTAAACCAGAGCCCTAAACCCTTACACCTAGCCTTAAACCCTAATGCTGAGCCCTAAACCCTAGCTCCAATCCCTAACCCCAAGATCCCAAACCTAAACCCTAGCTCCCAGCCCTAAACCCTAGCTCTACACAGTAAACCCGCGTTCTGAGCCTTAAACCCGTGACCTACATCCTAACGCCTAAACCCTAAACCCTAAACCCTAACTCCACGCCCTAAACCCGAGCTCCCAGCCCTAAACCCTAGCACTACACCCCAAATCCACACTCAGAGTCCTAATCCCGAGCCCTAAAATTTTCCGCCTAGCCCTAAGCCCTAATGCTGAGCCCTAAACCCTAGCTCCAAGCCCTAAACCCTAGCTCCAAGCCCTAAACCCTAGCTCCTAGCACTGCATCCCAATTCCTCACTCACAGCCCTAAACCAGAGCCCTAAACCCTTACACCTAGCCTTAAACCCTAATGCTGAGCCCTAAACCCTAGCTCCAATCCCTAACCCCAAGATCCCAAACCTAAACCCTAGCTCCCAGCCCTAAACCCTAGCTCTACACAGTAAACCCGCGTTCTGAGCCTTAAACCCGTGACCTACATCCTAACGCCTAAACCCTAAACCCTAAACCCTAACTCCACGCCCTAAACCCGAGCTCCCAGCCCTAAACCCTAGCACTACACCCCAAATCCACACTCAGAGTCCTAATCCCGAGCCCTAAAATTTTCCGCCTAGCCCTAAGCCCTAATGCTGAGCCCTAAACCCTAGCTCCAAGCCCTAAACCCTAGCTCCAAGCCCTAAACCCTAGCTCCTAGCACTGCATCCCAATTCCTCACTCACAGCCTTAAACCAGAGCCCTAAACCCTTACACCTAGCCTTAAACCCTAATGCTGAGCCCTAAACCCTAGCTCCAATCCCTAACCCCAAGTTCCCAAACCTAAACCCCAGCTCCCAGCCCTAATCCCTAGCTCTACACAGTAAACCCGCGTTCTGAGCCTTAAACCCGTGACCTACATCCTAACGCCTAAATCCTAAACCCTAACTCCACGCCCTAAACCCTAGCTCCCAGCCCTATACCCTAGCTCTACACCCCAATTCCACACTCAGGTTCTTAAACCCAAGCCCTATACCCTTACGCCTAGCCCTAAACCCTAATGCAAAGCCCTAAACCCTAGCTCCATAACCCAAACCCTAGCTCCAAGCCCTAAACCCTAGCTCCCAGCCCTAAACCCTAGCACTACACCCCAATTCCACACTCGGAGTCCTAATCCCGAGCCCTAAAATTTTCCGCCTAGCCCTAAGCCCTAATGCTGAGCCCTAAACCCTAGCTCCAAGCCCTAAACCCTAGCTCCAAGCCCTAAACCCTAGCTCCTAGCACTGCATCCCAATTCCTCACTCACAGCCTTAAACCAGAGCCCTAAACCCTTACACCTAGCCTTAAACCCTAATGCTGAGCCCTAAACCCTAGCTCCAATCCCTAACCCCAAGTTCCCAAACCTAAACCCCAGCTCCCAGCCCTAATCCCTAGCTCTACACAGTAAACCCGCGTTCTGAGCCTTAAACCCGTGACCTACATCCTAACGCCTAAATCCTAAACCCTAACTCCACGCCCTAAACCCTAGCTCCCAGCCCTATACCCTAGCTCTACACCCCAATTCCACACTCAGGTTCTTAAACCCAAGCCCTATACCCTTACGCCTAGCCCTAAACCCTAATGCAAAGCCCTAAACCCTAGCTCCATAACCCAAACCCTAGCTCCAAGCCCTAAACCCTAGCTCCCAGCCCTAAACCCTAGCACTAC
The DNA here is from genome assembly GCF_964204655.1 of Triturus cristatus. Lineage (NCBI taxonomy): Eukaryota > Metazoa > Chordata > Amphibia > Caudata > Salamandridae > Triturus > Triturus cristatus. The sequence goes on from NW_028188450.1 coordinate 29,283, forward strand.
ACCCCAATTCCACACTCGGAGTCCTAATCCCGAGCCCTAAAATTTTCCGCCTAGCCCTAAGCCCTAATGCTGAGCCCTAAACCCTAGCTCCAAGCCCTAAACCCTAGCTCCAAGCCCTAAACCCTAGCTCCTAGCACTGCATCCCAATTCCTCACTCACAGCCCTAAACCAGAGCCCTAAACCCTTACACCTAGCCTTAAACCCTAATGCTGAGCCCTAAACCCTAGCTCCAATCCCTAACCCCAAGATCCCAAACCTAAACCCTAGCTCCCAGCCCTAAACCCTAGCTCTACACAGTAAACCCGCGTTCTGAGCCTTAAACCCGTGACCTACATCCTAACGCCTAAACCCTAAACCCTAAACCCTAACTCCACGCCCTAAACCCGAGCTCCCAGCCCTAAACCCTAGCACTACACCCCAAATCCACACTCAGAGTCCTAATCCCGAGCCCTAAAATTTTCCGCCTAGCCCTAAGCCCTAATGCTGAGCCCTAAACCCTAGCTCCAAGCCCTAAACCCTAGCTCCAAGCCCTAAACCCTAGCTCCTAGCACTGCATCCCAATTCCTCACTCACAGCCTTAAACCAGAGCCCTAAACCCTTACACCTAGCCTTAAACCCTAATGCTGAGCCCTAAACCCTAGCTCCAATCCCTAACCCCAAGTTCCCAAACCTAAACCCCAGCTCCCAGCCCTAATCCCTAGCTCTACACAGTAAACCCGCGTTCTGAGCCTTAAACCCGTGACCTACATCCTAACGCCTAAATCCTAAACCCTAACTCCACGCCCTAAACCCTAGCTCCCAGCCCTATACCCTAGCTCTACACCCCAATTCCACACTCAGGTTCTTAAACCCAAGCCCTATACCCTTACGCCTAGCCCTAAACCCTAATGCAAAGCCCTAAACCCTAGCTCCATAACCCAAACCCTAGCTCCAAGCCCTAAACCCTAGCTCCCAGCCCTAAACCCTAGCACTACACCCCAATTCCACACTCGGAGTCCTAATCCCGAGCCCTAAAATTTTCCGCCTAGCCCTAAGCCCTAATGCTGAGCCCTAAACCCTAGCTCCAAGCCCTAAACCCTAGCTCCAAGCCCTAAACCCTAGCTCCTAGCACTGCATCCCAATTCCTCACTCACAGCCCTAAACCAGAGCCCTAAACCCTTACACCTAGCCTTAAACCCTAATGCTGAGCCCTAAACCCTAGCTCCAATCCCTAACCCCAAGATCCCAAACCTAAACCCTAGCTCCCAGCCCTAAACCCTAGCTCTACACAGTAAACCCGCGTTCTGAGCCTTAAACCCGTGACCTACATCCTAACGCCTAAACCCTAAACCCTAAACCCTAACTCCACGCCCTAAACCCGAGCTCCCAGCCCTAAACCCTAGCACTACACCCCAAATCCACACTCAGAGTCCTAATCCCGAGCCCTAAAATTTTCCGCCTAGCCCTAAGCCCTAATGCTGAGCCCTAAACCCTAGCTCCAAGCCCTAAACCCTAGCTCCAAGCCCTAAACCCTAGCTCCTAGCACTGCATCCCAATTCCTCACTCACAGCCTTAAACCAGAGCCCTAAACCCTTACACCTAGCCTTAAACCCTAATGCTGAGCCCTAAACCCTAGCTCCAATCCCTAACCCCAAGTTCCCAAACCTAAACCCCAGCTCCCAGCCCTAATCCCTAGCTCTACACAGTAAACCCGCGTTCTGAGCCTTAAACCCGTGACCTACATCCTAACGCCTAAATCCTAAACCCTAACTCCACGCCCTAAACCCTAGCTCCCAGCCCTATACCCTAGCTCTACACCCCAATTCCACACTCAGGTTCTTAAACCCAAGCCCTATACCCTTACGCCTAGCCCTAAACCCTAATGCAAAGCCCTAAACCCTAGCTCCATAACCCAAACCCTAGCTCCAAGCCCTAAACCCTAGCTCCCAGCCCTAAACCCTAGCACTACACCCCAATTCCACACTCGGAGTCCTAATCCCGAGCCCTAAAATTTTCCGCCTAGCCCTAAGCCCTAATGCTGAGCCCTAAACCCTAGCTCCAAGCCCTAAACCCTAGCTCCAAGCCCTAAACCCTAGCTCCAAGCCCTAAACCCTAGCTCCTAGCACTGCATCCCAATTCCTCACTCACAGCCCTAAACCAGAGCCCTAAACCCTTACACCTAGCCTTAAACCCTAATGCTGAGCCCTAAACCCTAGCTCCAATCCCTAACCCCAAGATCCCAAACCTAAACCCTAGCTCCCAGCCCTAAACCCTAGCTCTACACAGTAAACCCGCGTTCTGAGCCTTAAACCCGTGACCTACATCCTAACGCCTAAACCCTAAACCCTAAACCCTAACTCCACGCCCTAAACCCAAGCTCCCAGCCCTAAACCCTAGCACTACACCCCAAATCCACACTCAGAGTCCTAATCCCGAGCCCTAAAATTTTCCGCCTAGCCCTAAGCCCTAATGCTGAGCCCTAAACCCTAGCTCCAAGCCCTAAACCCTAGCTCCAAGCCCTAAACCCTAGCTCCTAGCACTGCATCCCAATTCCTCACTCACAGCCCTAAACCAGAGCCCTAAACCCTTACACCTAGCCTTAAACCCTAATGCTGAGCCCTAAACCCTAGCTCCAATCCCTAACCCCAAGATCCCAAACCTAAACCCTAGCTCCCAGCCCTAAACCCTAGCTCTACACAGTAAACCCGCGTTCTGAGCCTTAAACCCGTGACCTACATCCTAACGCCTAAACCCTAAACCCTAAACCCTAACTCCACGCCCTAAACCCGAGCTCCCAGCCCTAAACCCTAGCACTACACCCCAATTCCACACTCGGAGTCCTAATCCCGAGCCCTAAAATTTTCCGCCTAGCCCTAAGCCCTAATGCTGAGCCCTAAACCCTAGCTCCAAGCCCTAAACCCTAGCTCCAAGCCCTAAACCCTAGCTCCTAGCACTGCATCCCAATTCCTCACTCACAGCCCTAAACCAGAGCCCTAAACCCTTACACCTAGCCTTAAACCCTAATGCTGAGCCCTAAACCCTAGCTCCAATCCCTAACCCCAAGATCCCAAACCTAAACCCTAGCTCCCAGCCCTAAACCCTAGCTCTACACAGTAAACCCGCGTTCTGAGCCTTAAACCCGTGACCTACATCCTAACGCCTAAACCCTAAACCCTAAACCCTAACTCCACGCCCTAAACCCGAGCTCCCAGCCCTAAACCCTAGCACTACACCCCAAATCCACACTCAGAGTCCTAATCCCGAGCCCTAAAATTTTCCGCCTAGCCCTAAGCCCTAATGCTGAGCCCTAAACCCTAGCTCCAAGCCCTAAACCCTAGCTCCAAGCCCTAAACCCTAGCTCCTAGCACTGCATCCCAATTCCTCACTCACAGCCCTAAACCAGAGCCCTAAACCCTTACACCTAGCCTTAAACCCTAATGCTGAGCCCTAAACCCTAGCTCCAATCCCTAACCCCAAGATCCCAAACCTAAACCCTAGCTCCCAGCCCTAAACCCTAGCTCTACACAGTAAACCCGCGTTCTGAGCCTTAAACCCGTGACCTACATCCTAACGCCTAAACCCTAAACCCTAAACCCTAACTCCACGCCCTAAACCCGAGCTCCCAGCCCTAAACCCTAGCACTACACCCCAAATCCACACTCAGAGTCCTAATCCCGAGCCCTAAAATTTTCCGCCTAGCCCTAAGCCCTAATGCTGAGCCCTAAACCCTAGCTCCAAGCCCTAAACCCTAGCTCCAAGCCCTAAACCCTAGCTCCTAGCACTGCATCCCAATTCCTCACTCACAGCCTTAAACCAGAGCCCTAAACCCTTACACCTAGCCTTAAACCCTAATGCTGAGCCCTAAACCCTAGCTCCAATCCCTAACCCCAAGTTCCCAAACCTAAACCCCAGCTCCCAGCCCTAATCCCTAGCTCTACACAGTAAACCCGCGTTCTGAGCCTTAAACCCGTGACCTACATCCTAACGCCTAAATCCTAAACCCTAACTCCACGCCCTAAACCCTAGCTCCCAGCCCTATACCCTAGCTCTACACCCCAATTCCACACTCAGGTTCTTAAACCCAAGCCCTATACCCTTACGCCTAGCCCTAAACCCTAATGCAAAGCCCTAAACCCTAGCTCCATAACCCAAACCCTAGCTCCAAGCCCTAAACCCTAGCTCCCAGCCCTAAACCCTAGCACTACACCCCAATTCCACACTCGGAGTCCTAATCCCGAGCCCTAAAATTTTCCGCCTAGCCCTAAGCCCTAATGCTGAGCCCTAAACCCTAGCTCCAAGCCCTAAACCCTAGCTCCAAGCCCTAAACCCTAGCTCCTAGCACTGCATCCCAATTCCTCACTCACAGCCCTAAACCAGAGCCCTAAACCCTTACACCTAGCCTTAAACCCTAATGCTGAGCCCTAAACCCTAGCTCCAATCCCTAACCCCAAGATCCCAAACCTAAACCCTAGCTCCCAGCCCTAAACCCTAGCTCTACACAGTAAACCCGCGTTCTGAGCCTTAAACCCGTGACCTACATCCTAACGCCTAAACCCTAAACCCTAAACCCTAACTCCACGCCCTAAACCCGAGCTCCCAGCCCTAAACCCTAGCACTACACCCCAAATCCACACTCAGAGTCCTAATCCCGAGCCCTAAAATTTTCCGCCTAGCCCTAAGCCCTAATGCTGAGCCCTAAACCCTAGCTCCAAGCCCTAAACCCTAGCTCCAAGCCCTAAACCCTAGCTCCTAGCACTGCATCCCAATTCCTCACTCACAGCCTTAAACCAGAGCCCTAAACCCTTACACCTAGCCTTAAACCCTAATGCTGAGCCCTAAACCCTAGCTCCAATCCCTAACCCCAAGATCCCAAACCTAAACCCTAGCTCCCAGCCCTAAACCCTAGCTCTACACAGTAAACCCGCGTTCTGAGCCTTAAACCCGTGACCTACATCCTAACGCCTAAACCCTAAACCCTAAACCCTAACTCCACGCCCTAAACCCGAGCTCCCAGCCCTAAACCCTAGCACTACACCCCAATTCCACACTCGGAGTCCTAATCCCGAGCCCTAAAATTTTCCGCCTAGCCCTAAGCCCTAATGCTGAGCCCTAAACCCTAGCTCCAAGCCCTAAACCCTAGCTCCAAGCCCTAAACCCTAGCTCCTAGCACTGCATCCCAATTCCTCACTCACAGCCTTAAACCAGAGCCCTAAACCCTTACACCTAGCCTTAAACCCTAATGCTGAGCCCTAAACCCTAGCTCCAATCCCTAACCCCAAGTTCCCAAACCTAAACCCCAGCTCCCAGCCCTAATCCCTAGCTCTACACAGTAAACCCGCGTTCTGAGCCTTAAACCCGTGACCTACATCCTAACGCCTAAATCCTAAACCCTAACTCCACGCCCTAAACCCTAGCTCCCAGCCCTATACCCTAGCTCTACACCCCAATTCCACACTCAGGTTCTTAAACCCAAGCCCTATACCCTTACGCCTAGCCCTAAACCCTAATGCAAAGCCCTAAACCCTAGCTCCATAACCCAAACCCTAGCTCCAAGCCCTAAACCCTAGCTCCCAGCCCTAAACCCTAGCACTACACCCCAATTCCACACTCGGAGTCCTAATCCCGAGCCCTAAAATTTTCCGCCTAGCCCTAAGCCCTAATGCTGAGCCCTAAACCCTAGCTCCAAGCCCTAAACCCTAGCTCCAAGCCCTAAACCCTAGCTCCTAGCACTGCATCCCAATTCCTCACTCACAGCCTTAAACCAGAGCCCTAAACCCTTACACCTAGCCTTAAACCCTAATGCTGAGCCCTAAACCCTAGCTCCAATCCCTAACCCCAAGATCCCAAACCTAAACCCTAGCTCCCAGCCCTAAACCCTAGCTCTACACAGTAAACCCGCGTTCTGAGCCTTAAACCCGTGACCTACATCCTAACGCCTAAACCCTAAACCCTAAACCCTAACTCCACGCCCTAAACCCGAGCTCCCAGCCCTAAACCCTAGCACTACACCCCAAATCCACACTCAGAGTCCTAATCCCGAGCCCTAAAATTTTCCGCCTAGCCCTAAGCCCTAATGCTGAGCCCTAAACCCTAGCTCCAAGCCCTAAACCCTAGCTCCAAGCCCTAAACCCTAGCTCCTAGCACTGCATCCCAATTCCTCACTCACAGCCTTAAACCAGAGCCCTAAACCCTTACACCTAGCCTTAAACCCTAATGCTGAGCCCTAAACCCTAGCTCCAATCCCTAACCCCAAGTTCCCAAACCTAAACCCCAGCTCCCAGCCCTAATCCCTAGCTCTACACAGTAAACCCGCGTTCTGAGCCTTAAACCCGTGACCTACATCCTAACGCCTAAATCCTAAACCCTAACTCCACGCCCTAAACCCTAGCTCCCAGCCCTATACCCTAGCTCTACACCCCAATTCCACACTCAGGTTCTTAAACCCAAGCCCTATACCCTTACGCCTAGCCCTAAACCCTAATGCAAAGCCCTAAACCCTAGCTCCATAACCCAAACCCTAGCTCCAAGCCCTAAACCCTAGCTCCCAGCCCTAAACCCTAGCACTACACCCCAATTCCACACTCGGAGTCCTAATCCCGAGCCCTAAAATTTTCCGCCTAGCCCTAAGCCCTAATGCTGAGCCCTAAACCCTAGCTCCAAGCCCTAAACCCTAGCTCCAAGCCCTAAACCCTAGCTCCTAGCACTGCATCCCAATTCCTCACTCACAGCCCTAAACCAGAGCCCTAAACCCTTACACCTAGCCTTAAACCCTAATGCTGAGCCCTAAACCCTAGCTCCAATCCCTAACCCCAAGATCCCAAACCTAAACCCTAGCTCCCAGCCCTAAACCCTAGCTCTACACAGTAAACCCGCGTTCTGAGCCTTAAACCCGTGACCTACATCCTAACGCCTAAACCCTAAACCCTAAACCCTAACTCCACGCCCTAAACCCGAGCTCCCAGCCCTAAACCCTAGCACTACACCCCAAATCCACACTCAGAGTCCTAATCCCGAGCCCTAAAATTTTCCGCCTAGCCCTAAGCCCTAATGCTGAGCCCTAAACCCTAGCTCCAAGCCCTAAACCCTAGCTCCAAGCCCTAAACCCTAGCTCCTAGCACTGCATCCCAATTCCTCACTCACAGCCTTAAACCAGAGCCCTAAACCCTTACACCTAGCCTTAAACCCTAATGCTGAGCCCTAAACCCTAGCTCCAATCCCTAACCCCAAGTTCCCAAACCTAAACCCCAGCTCCCAGCCCTAATCCCTAGCTCTACACAGTAAACCCGCGTTCTGAGCCTTAAACCCGTGACCTACATCCTAACGCCTAAATCCTAAACCCTAACTCCACGCCCTAAACCCTAGCTCCCAGCCCTATACCCTAGCTCTACACCCCAATTCCACACTCAGGTTCTTAAACCCAAGCCCTATACCCTTACGCCTAGCCCTAAACCCTAATGCAAAGCCCTAAACCCTAGCTCCATAACCCAAACCCTAGCTCCAAGCCCTAAACCCTAGCTCCCAGCCCTAAACCCTAGCACTACACCCCAATTCCACACTCGGAGTCCTAATCCCGAGCCCTAAAATTTTCCGCCTAGCCCTAAGCCCTAATGCTGAGCCCTAAACCCTAGCTCCAAGCCCTAAACCCTAGCTCCAAGCCCTAAACCCTAGCTCCAAGCCCTAAACCCTAGCTCCTAGCACTGCATCCCAATTCCTCACTCACAGCCCTAAACCAGAGCCCTAAACCCTTACACCTAGCCTTAAACCCTAATGCTGAGCCCTAAACCCTAGCTCCAATCCCTAACCCCAAGATCCCAAACCTAAACCCTAGCTCCCAGCCCTAAACCCTAGCTCTACACAGTAAACCCGCGTTCTGAGCCTTAAACCCGTGACCTACATCCTAACGCCTAAACCCTAAACCCTAAACCCTAACTCCACGCCCTAAACCCAAGCTCCCAGCCCTAAACCCTAGCACTACACCCCAAATCCACACTCAGAGTCCTAATCCCGAGCCCTAAAATTTTCCGCCTAGCCCTAAGCCCTAATGCTGAGCCCTAAACCCTAGCTCCAAGCCCTAAACCCTAGCTCCAAGCCCTAAACCCTAGCTCCTAGCACTGCATCCCAATTCCTCACTCACAGCCCTAAACCAGAGCCCTAAACCCTTACACCTAGCCTTAAACCCTAATGCTGAGCCCTAAACCCTAGCTCCAATCCCTAACCCCAAGATCCCAAACCTAAACCCTAGCTCCCAGCCCTAAACCCTAGCTCTACACAGTAAACCCGCGTTCTGAGCCTTAAACCCGTGACCTACATCCTAACGCCTAAACCCTAAACCCTAAACCCTAACTCCACGCCCTAAACCCGAGCTCCCAGCCCTAAACCCTAGCACTACACCCCAATTCCACACTCGGAGTCCTAATCCCGAGCCCTAAAATTTTCCGCCTAGCCCTAAGCCCTAATGCTGAGCCCTAAACCCTAGCTCCAAGCCCTAAACCCTAGCTCCAAGCCCTAAACCCTAGCTCCTAGCACTGCATCCCAATTCCTCACTCACAGCCCTAAACCAGAGCCCTAAACCCTTACACCTAGCCTTAAACCCTAATGCTGAGCCCTAAACCCTAGCTCCAATCCCTAACCCCAAGATCCCAAACCTAAACCCTAGCTCCCAGCCCTAAACCCTAGCTCTACACAGTAAACCCGCGTTCTGAGCCTTAAACCCGTGACCTACATCCTAACGCCTAAACCCTAAACCCTAAACCCTAACTCCACGCCCTAAACCCGAGCTCCCAGCCCTAAACCCTAGCACTACACCCCAAATCCACACTCAGAGTCCTAATCCCGAGCCCTAAAATTTTCCGCCTAGCCCTAAGCCCTAATGCTGAGCCCTAAACCCTAGCTCCAAGCCCTAAACCCTAGCTCCAAGCCCTAAACCCTAGCTCCTAGCACTGCATCCCAATTCCTCACTCACAGCCCTAAACCAGAGCCCTAAACCCTTACACCTAGCCTTAAACCCTAATGCTGAGCCCTAAACCCTAGCTCCAATCCCTAACCCCAAGATCCCAAACCTAAACCCTAGCTCCCAGCCCTAAACCCTAGCTCTACACAGTAAACCCGCGTTCTGAGCCTTAAACCCGTGACCTACATCCTAACGCCTAAACCCTAAACCCTAAACCCTAACTCCACGCCCTAAACCCGAGCTCCCAGCCCTAAACCCTAGCACTACACCCCAAATCCACACTCAGAGTCCTAATCCCGAGCCCTAAAATTTTCCGCCTAGCCCTAAGCCCTAATGCTGAGCCCTAAACCCTAGCTCCAAGCCCTAAACCCTAGCTCCAAGCCCTAAACCCTAGCTCCTAGCACTGCATCCCAATTCCTCACTCACAGCCTTAAACCAGAGCCCTAAACCCTTACACCTAGCCTTAAACCCTAATGCTGAGCCCTAAACCCTAGCTCCAATCCCTAACCCCAAGTTCCCAAACCTAAACCCCAGCTCCCAGCCCTAATCCCTAGCTCTACACAGTAAACCCGCGTTCTGAGCCTTAAACCCGTGACCTACATCCTAACGCCTAAATCCTAAACCCTAACTCCACGCCCTAAACCCTAGCTCCCAGCCCTATACCCTAGCTCTACACCCCAATTCCACACTCAGGTTCTTAAACCCAAGCCCTATACCCTTACGCCTAGCCCTAAACCCTAATGCAAAGCCCTAAACCCTAGCTCCATAACCCAAACCCTAGCTCCAAGCCCTAAACCCTAGCTCCCAGCCCTAAACCCTAGCACTACACCCCAATTCCACACTCGGAGTCCTAATCCCGAGCCCTAAAATTTTCCGCCTAGCCCTAAGCCCTAATGCTGAGCCCTAAACCCTAGCTCCAAGCCCTAAACCCTAGCTCCAAGCCCTAAACCCTAGCTCCAAGCCCTAAACCCTAGCTCCTAGCACTGCATCCCAATTCCTCACTCACAGCCCTAAACCAGAGCCCTAAACCCTTACACCTAGCCTTAAACCCTAATGCTGAGCCCTAAACCCTAGCTCCAATCCCTAACCCCAAGATCCCAAACCTAAACCCTAGCTCCCAGCCCTAAACCCTAGCTCTACACAGTAAACCCGCGTTCTGAGCCTTAAACCCGTGACCTACATCCTAACGCCTAAACCCTAAACCCTAAACCCTAACTCCACGCCCTAAACCCGAGCTCCCAGCCCTAAACCCTAGCACTACACCCCAATTCCACACTCGGAGTCCTAATCCCGAGCCCTAAAATTTTCCGCCTAGCCCTAAGCCCTAATGCTGAGCCCTAAACCCTAGCTCCAAGCCCTAAACCCTAGCTCCAAGCCCTAAACCCTAGCTCCTAGCACTGCATCCCAATTCCTCACTCACAGCCCTAAACCAGAGCCCTAAACCCTTACACCTAGCCTTAAACCCTAATGCTGAGCCCTAAACCCTAGCTCCAATCCCTAACCCCAAGATCCCAAACCTAAACCCTAGCTCCCAGCCCTAAACCCTAGCTCTACACAGTAAACCCGCGTTCTGAGCCTTAAACCCGTGACCTACATCCTAACGCCTAAACCCTAAACCCTAAACCCTAACTCCACGCCCTAAACCCGAGCTCCCAGCCCTAAACCCTAGCACTACACCCCAAATCCACACTCAGAGTCCTAATCCCGAGCCCTAAAATTTTCCGCCTAGCCCTAAGCCCTAATGCTGAGCCCTAAACCCTAGCTCCAAGCCCTAAACCCTAGCTCCAAGCCCTAAACCCTAGCTCCTAGCACTGCATCCCAATTCCTCACTCACAGCCCTAAACCAGAGCCCTAAACCCTTACACCTAGCCTTAAACCCTAATGCTGAGCCCTAAACCCTAGCTCCAATCCCTAACCCCAAGATCCCAAACCTAAACCCTAGCTCCCAGCCCTAAACCCTAGCTCTACACAGTAAACCCGCGTTCTGAGCCTTAAACCCGTGACCTACATCCTAACGCCTAAACCCTAAACCCTAAACCCTAACTCCACGCCCTAAACCCGAGCTCCCAGCCCTAAACCCTAGCACTACACCCCAATTCCACACTCGGAGTCCTAATCCCGAGCCCTAAAATTTTCCGCCTAGCCCTAAGCCCTAATGCTGAGCCCTAAACCCTAGCTCCAAGCCCTAAACCCTAGCTCCAAGCCCTAAACCCTAGCTCCTAGCACTGCATCCCAATTCCTCACTCACAGCCCTAAACCAGAGCCCTAAACCCTTACACCTAGCCTTAAACCCTAATGCTGAGCCCTAAACCCTAGCTCCAATCCCTAACCCCAAGATCCCAAACCTAAACCCTAGCTCCCAGCCCTAAACCCTAGCTCTACACAGTAAACCCGCGTTCTGAGCCTTAAACCCGTGACCTACATCCTAACGCCTAAACCCTAAACCCTAAACCCTAACTCCACGCCCTAAACCCGAGCTCCCAGCCCTAAACCCTAGCACTACACCCCAAATCCACACTCAGAGTCCTAATCCCGAGCCCTAAAATTTTCCGCCTAGCCCTAAGCCCTAATGCTGAGCCCTAAACCCTAGCTCCAAGCCCTAAACCCTAGCTCCAAGCCCTAAACCCTAGCTCCTAGCACTGCATCCCAATTCCTCACTCACAGCCCTAAACCAGAGCCCTAAACCCTTACACCTAGCCTTAAACCCTAATGCTGAGCCCTAAACCCTAGCTCCAATCCCTAACCCCAAGATCCCAAACCTAAACCCTAGCTCCCAGCCCTAAACCCTAGCTCTACACAGTAAACCCGCGTTCTGAGCCTTAAACCCGTGACCTACATCCTAACGCCTAAACCCTAAACCCTAAACCCTAACTCCACGCCCTAAACCCGAGCTCCCAGCCCTAAACCCTAGCACTACACCCCAAATCCACACTCAGAGTCCTAATCCCGAGCCCTAAAATTTTCCGCCTAGCCCTAAGCCCTAATGCTGAGCCCTAAACCCTAGCTCCAAGCCCTAAACCCTAGCTCCAAGCCCTAAACCCTAGCTCCTAGCACTGCATCCCAATTCCTCACTCACAGCCCTAAACCAGAGCCCTAAACCCTTACACCTAGCCTTAAACCCTAATGCTGAGCCCTAAACCCTAGCTCCAATCCCTAACCCCAAGATCCCAAACCTAAACCCTAGCTCCCAGCCCTAAACCCTAGCTCTACACAGTAAACCCGCGTTCTGAGCCTTAAACCCGTGACCTACATCCTAACGCCTAAACCCTAAACCCTAAACCCTAACTCCACGCCCTAAACCCGAGCTCCCAGCCCTAAACCCTAGCACTACACCCCAAATCCACACTCAGAGTCCTAATCCCGAGCCCTAAAATTTTCCGCCTAGCCCTAAGCCCTAATGCTGAGCCCTAAACCCTAGCTCCAAGCCCTAAACCCTAGCTCCAAGCCCTAAACCCTAGCTCCTAGCACTGCATCCCAATTCCTCACTCACAGCCTTAAACCAGAGCCCTAAACCCTTACACCTAGCCTTAAACCCTAATGCTGAGCCCTAAACCCTAGCTCCAATCCCTAACCCCAAGTTCCCAAACCTAAACCCCAGCTCCCAGCCCTAATCCCTAGCTCTACACAGTAAACCCGCGTTCTGAGCCTTAAACCCGTGACCTACATCCTAACGCCTAAACCCTAAACCCTAAACCCTAACTCCACGCCCTAAACCCGAGCTCCCAGCCCTAAACCCTAGCACTACACCCCAAATCCACACTCAGAGTCCTAATCCCGAGCCCTAAAATTTTCCGCCTAGCCCTAAGCCCTAATGCTGAGCCCTAAACCCTAGCTCCAAGCCCTAAACCCTAGCTCCAAGCCCTAAACCCTAGCTCCTAGCACTGCATCCCAATTCCTCACTCACAGCCTTAAACCAGAGCCCTAAACCCTTACACCTAGCCTTAAACCCTAATGCTGAGCCCTAAACCCTAGCTCCAATCCCTAACCCCAAGTTCCCAAACCTAAACCCCAGCTCCCAGCCCTAATCCCTAGCTCTACACAGTAAACCCGCGTTCTGAGCCTTAAACCCGTGACCTACATCCTAACGCCTAAATCCTAAACCCTAACTCCACGCCCTAAACCCTAGCTCCCAGCCCTATACCCTAGCTCTACACCCCAATTCCACACTCAGGTTCTTAAACCCAAGCCCTATACCCTTACGCCTAGCCCTAAACCCTAATGCAAAGCCCTAAACCCTAGCTCCATAACCCAAACCCTAGCTCCAAGCCCTAAACCCTAGCTCCCAGCCCTAAACCCTAGCACTACACCCCAATTCCACACTCGGAGTCCTAATCCCGAGCCCTAAAATTTTCCGCCTAGCCCTAAGCCCTAATGCTGAGCCCTAAACCCTAGCTCCAAGCCCTAAACCCTAGCTCCAAGCCCTAAACCCTAGCTCCAAGCCCTAAACCCTAGCTCCTAGCACTGCATCCCAATTCCTCACTCACAGCCCTAAACCAGAGCCCTAAACCCTTACACCTAGCCTTAAACCCTAATGCTGAGCCCTAAACCCTAGCTCCAATCCCTAACCCCAAGATCCCAAACCTAAACCCTAGCTCCCAGCCCTAAACCCTAGCTCTACACAGTAAACCCGCGTTCTGAGCCTTAAACCCGTGACCTACATCCTAACGCCTAAACCCTAAACCCTAAACCCTAACTCCACGCCCTAAACCCAAGCTCCCAGCCCTAAACCCTAGCACTACACCCCAAATCCACACTCAGAGTCCTAATCCCGAGCCCTAAAATTTTCCGCCTAGCCCTAAGCCCTAATGCTGAGCCCTAAACCCTAGCTCCAAGCCCTAAACCCTAGCTCCAAGCCCTAAACCCTAGCTCCTAGCACTGCATCCCAATTCCTCACTCACAGCCTTAAACCAGAGCCCTAAACCCTTACACCTAGCCTTAAACCCTAATGCTGAGCCCTAAACCCTAGCTCCAATCCCTAACCCCAAGTTCCCAAACCTAAACCCCAGCTCCCAGCCCTAATCCCTAGCTCTACACAGTAAACCCGCGTTCTGAGCCTTAAACCCGTGACCTACATCCTAACGCCTAAATCCTAAACCCTAACTCCACGCCCTAAACCCTAGCTCCCAGCCCTATACCCTAGCTCTACACCCCAATTCCACACTCAGGTTCTTAAACCCAAGCCCTATACCCTTACGCCTAGCCCTAAACCCTAATGCAAAGCCCTAAACCCTAGCTCCATAACCCAAACCCTAGCTCCAAGCCCTAAACCCTAGCTCCCAGCCCTAAACCCTAGCACTACACCCCAATTCCACACTCGGAGTCCTAATCCCGAGCCCTAAAATTTTCCGCCTAGCCCTAAGCCCTAATGCTGAGCCCTAAACCCTAGCTCCAAGCCCTAAACCCTAGCTCCAAGCCCTAAACCCTAGCTCCTAGCACTGCATCCCAATTCCTCACTCACAGCCTTAAACCAGAGCCCTAAACCCTTACACCTAGCCTTAAACCCTAATGCTGAGCCCTAAACCCTAGCTCCAATCCCTAACCCCAAGTTCCCAAACCTAAACCCCAGCTCCCAGCCCTAATCCCTAGCTCTACACAGTAAACCCGCGTTCTGAGCCTTAAACCCGTGACCTACATCCTAACGCCTAAATCCTAAACCCTAACTCCACGCCCTAAACCCTAGCTCCCAGCCCTATACCCTAGCTCTACACCCCAATTCCACACTCAGGTTCTTAAACCCAAGCCCTATACCCTTACGCCTAGCCCTAAACCCTAATGCAAAGCCCTAAACCCTAGCTCCATAACCCAAACCCTAGCTCCAAGCCCTAAACCCTAGCTCCCAGCCCTAAACCCTAGCACTACACCCCAATTCCACACTCGGAGTCCTAATCCCGAGCCCTAAAATTTTCCGCCTAGCCCTAAGCCCTAATGCTGAGCCCTAAACCCTAGCTCCAAGCCCTAAACCCTAGCTCCAAGCCCTAAACCCTAGCTCCTAGCACTGCATCCCAATTCCTCACTCACAGCCTTAAACCAGAGCCCTAAACCCTTACACCTAGCCTTAAACCCTAATGCTGAGCCCTAAACCCTAGCTCCAATCCCTAACCCCAAGATCCCAAACCTAAACCCTAGCTCCCAGCCCTAAACCCTAGCTCTACACAGTAAACCCGCGTTCTGAGCCTTAAACCCGTGACCTACATCCTAACGCCTAAACCCTAAACCCTAAACCCTAACTCCACGCCCTAAACCCGAGCTCCCAGCCCTAAACCCTAGCACTACACCCCAAATCCACACTCAGAGTCCTAATCCCGAGCCCTAAAATTTTCCGCCTAGCCCTAAGCCCTAATGCTGAGCCCTAAACCCTAGCTCCAAGCCCTAAACCCTAGCTCCAAGCCCTAAACCCTAGCTCCTAGCACTGCATCCCAATTCCTCACTCACAGCCTTAAACCAGAGCCCTAAACCCTTACACCTAGCCTTAAACCCTAATGCTGAGCCCTAAACCCTAGCTCCAATCCCTAACCCCAAGTTCCCAAACCTAAACCCCAGCTCCCAGCCCTAAACCCTAGCTCTACACAGTAAACCCGCGTTCTGAGCCTTAAACCCGTGACCTACATCCTAACGCCTAAACCCTAAACCCTAAACCCTAACTCCACGCCCTAAACCCGAGCTCCCAGCCCTAAACCCTAGCACTACACCCCAAATCCACACTCAGAGTCCTAATCCCGAGCCCTAAAATTTTCCGCCTAGCCCTAAGCCCTAATGCTGAGCCCTAAACCCTAGCTCCAAGCCCTAAACCCTAGCTCCAAGCCCTAAACCCTAGCTCCTAGCACTGCATCCCAATTCCTCACTCACAGCCCTAAACCAGAGCCCTAAACCCTTACACCTAGCCTTAAACCCTAATGCTGAGCCCTAAACCCTAGCTCCAATCCCTAACCCCAAGATCCCAAACCTAAACCCTAGCTCCCAGCCCTAATCCCTAGCTCTACACAGTAAACCCGCGTTCTGAGCCTTAAACCCGTGACCTACATCCTAACGCCTAAATCCTAAACCCTAACTCCACGCCCTAAACCCTAGCTCCCAGCCCTATACCCTAGCTCTACACCCCAATTCCACACTCAGGTTCTTAAACCCAAGCCCTATACCCTTACGCCTAGCCCTAAACCCTAATGCAAAGCCCTAAACCCTAGCTCCATAACCCAAACCCTAGCTCCAAGCCCTAAACCCTAGCTCCCAGCCCTAAACCCTAGCACTACACCCCAATTCCACACTCGGAGTCCTAATCCCGAGCCCTAAAATTTTCCGCCTAGCCCTAAGCCCTAATGCTGAGCCCTAAACCCTAGCTCCAAGCCCTAAACCCTAGCTCCAAGCCCTAAACCCTAGCTCCTAGCACTGCATCCCAATTCCTCACTCACAGCCCTAAACCAGAGCCCTAAACCCTTACACCTAGCCTTAAACCCTAATGCTGAGCCCTAAACCCTAGCTCCAATCCCTAACCCCAAGATCCCAAACCTAAACCCTAGCTCCCAGCCCTAAACCCTAGCTCTACACAGTAAACCCGCGTTCTGAGCCTTAAACCCGTGACCTACATCCTAACGCCTAAACCCTAAACCCTAAACCCTAACTCCACGCCCTAAACCCGAGCTCCCAGCCCTAAACCCTAGCACTACACCCCAAATCCACACTCAGAGTCCTAATCCCGAGCCCTAAAACTTTCCGCCTAGCCCTAAGCCCTAATGCTGAGCCCTAAACCCTAGCTCCAAGCCCTAAACCCTAGCTCCAAGCCCTAAACCCTAGCTCCTAGCACTGCATCCCAATTCCTCACTCACAGCCTTAAACCAGAGCCCTAAACCCTTACACCTAGCCTTAAACCCTAATGCTGAGCCCTAAACCCTAGCTCCAATCCCTAACCCCAAGTTCCCAAACCTAAACCCCAGCTCCCAGCCCTAATCCC
Source organism: Triturus cristatus (assembly GCF_964204655.1). Classification (NCBI taxonomy): domain Eukaryota; kingdom Metazoa; phylum Chordata; class Amphibia; order Caudata; family Salamandridae; genus Triturus; species Triturus cristatus. The sequence continues at coordinate 46,157 of NW_028188450.1, forward strand.
TAGCTCTACACAGTAAACCCGCGTTCTGAGCCTTAAACCCGTGACCTACATCCTAACGCCTAAATCCTAAACCCTAACTCCACGCCCTAAACCCTAGCTCCCAGCCCTATACCCTAGCTCTACACCCCAATTCCACACTCAGGTTCTTAAACCCAAGCCCTATACCCTTACGCCTAGCCCTAAACCCTAATGCAAAGCCCTAAACCCTAGCTCCATAACCCAAACCCTAGCTCCAAGCCCTAAACCCTAGCTCCCAGCCCTAAACCCTAGCACTACACCCCAATTCCACACTCGGAGTCCTAATCCCGAGCCCTAAAATTTTCCGCCTAGCCCTAAGCCCTAATGCTGAGCCCTAAACCCTAGCTCCAAGCCCTAAACCCTAGCTCCAAGCCCTAAACCCTAGCTCCTAGCACTGCATCCCAATTCCTCACTCACAGCCCTAAACCAGAGCCCTAAACCCTTACACCTAGCCTTAAACCCTAATGCTGAGCCCTAAACCCTAGCTCCAATCCCTAACCCCAAGATCCCAAACCTAAACCCTAGCTCCCAGCCCTAAACCCTAGCTCTACACAGTAAACCCGCGTTCTGAGCCTTAAACCCGTGACCTACATCCTAACGCCTAAACCCTAAACCCTAAACCCTAACTCCACGCCCTAAACCCGAGCTCCCAGCCCTAAACCCTAGCACTACACCCCAAATCCACACTCAGAGTCCTAATCCCGAGCCCTAAAATTTTCCGCCTAGCCCTAAGCCCTAATGCTGAGCCCTAAACCCTAGCTCCAAGCCCTAAACCCTAGCTCCAAGCCCTAAACCCTAGCTCCTAGCACTGCATCCCAATTCCTCACTCACAGCCCTAAACCAGAGCCCTAAACCCTTACACCTAGCCTTAAACCCTAATGCTGAGCCCTAAACCCTAGCTCCAATCCCTAACCCCAAGATCCCAAACCTAAACCCTAGCTCCCAGCCCTAATCCCTAGCTCTACACAGTAAACCCGCGTTCTGAGCCTTAAACCCGTGACCTACATCCTAACGCCTAAATCCTAAACCCTAACTCCACGCCCTAAACCCTAGCTCCCAGCCCTATACCCTAGCTCTACACCCCAATTCCACACTCAGGTTCTTAAACCCAAGCCCTATACCCTTACGCCTAGCCCTAAACCCTAATGCAAAGCCCTAAACCCTAGCTCCATAACCCAAACCCTAGCTCCAAGCCCTAAACCCTAGCTCCCAGCCCTAAACCCTAGCACTACACCCCAATTCCACACTCGGAGTCCTAATCCCGAGCCCTAAAATTTTCCGCCTAGCCCTAAGCCCTAATGCTGAGCCCTAAACCCTAGCTCCAAGCCCTAAACCCTAGCTCCAAGCCCTAAACCCTAGCTCCTAGCACTGCATCCCAATTCCTCACTCACAGCCCTAAACCAGAGCCCTAAACCCTTACACCTAGCCTTAAACCCTAATGCTGAGCCCTAAACCCTAGCTCCAATCCCTAACCCCAAGATCCCAAACCTAAACCCTAGCTCCCAGCCCTAAACCCTAGCTCTACACAGTAAACCCGCGTTCTGAGCCTTAAACCCGTGACCTACATCCTAACGCCTAAACCCTAAACCCTAAACCCTAACTCCACGCCCTAAACCCGAGCTCCCAGCCCTAAACCCTAGCACTACACCCCAAATCCACACTCAGAGTCCTAATCCCGAGCCCTAAAATTTTCCGCCTAGCCCTAAGCCCTAATGCTGAGCCCTAAACCCTAGCTCCAAGCCCTAAACCCTAGCTCCAAGCCCTAAACCCTAGCTCCTAGCACTGCATCCCAATTCCTCACTCACAGCCTTAAACCAGAGCCCTAAACCCTTACACCTAGCCTTAAACCCTAATGCTGAGCCCTAAACCCTAGCTCCAATCCCTAACCCCAAGTTCCCAAACCTAAACCCCAGCTCCCAGCCCTAATCCCTAGCTCTACACAGTAAACCCGCGTTCTGAGCCTTAAACCCGTGACCTACATCCTAACGCCTAAATCCTAAACCCTAACTCCACGCCCTAAACCCTAGCTCCCAGCCCTATACCCTAGCTCTACACCCCAATTCCACACTCAGGTTCTTAAACCCAAGCCCTATACCCTTACGCCTAGCCCTAAACCCTAATGCAAAGCCCTAAACCCTAGCTCCATAACCCAAACCCTAGCTCCAAGCCCTAAACCCTAGCTCCCAGCCCTAAACCCTAGCACTACACCCCAATTCCACACTCGGAGTCCTAATCCCGAGCCCTAAAATTTTCCGCCTAGCCCTAAGCCCTAATGCTGAGCCCTAAACCCTAGCTCCAAGCCCTAAACCCTAGCTCCAAGCCCTAAACCCTAGCTCCTAGCACTGCATCCCAATTCCTCACTCACAGCCTTAAACCAGAGCCCTAAACCCTTACACCTAGCCTTAAACCCTAATGCTGAGCCCTAAACCCTAGCTCCAATCCCTAACCCCAAGTTCCCAAACCTAAACCCCAGCTCCCAGCCCTAATCCCTAGCTCTACACAGTAAACCCGCGTTCTGAGCCTTAAACCCGTGACCTACATCCTAACGCCTAAATCCTAAACCCTAACTCCACGCCCTAAACCCTAGCTCCCAGCCCTATACCCTAGCTCTACACCCCAATTCCACACTCAGGTTCTTAAACCCAAGCCCTATACCCTTACGCCTAGCCCTAAACCCTAATGCAAAGCCCTAAACCCTAGCTCCATAACCCAAACCCTAGCTCCAAGCCCTAAACCCTAGCTCCCAGCCCTAAACCCTAGCACTACACCCCAATTCCACACTCGGAGTCCTAATCCCGAGCCCTAAAATTTTCCGCCTAGCCCTAAGCCCTAATGCTGAGCCCTAAACCCTAGCTCCAAGCCCTAAACCCTAGCTCCAAGCCCTAAACCCTAGCTCCTAGCACTGCATCCCAATTCCTCACTCACAGCCCTAAACCAGAGCCCTAAACCCTTACACCTAGCCTTAAACCCTAATGCTGAGCCCTAAACCCTAGCTCCAATCCCTAACCCCAAGATCCCAAACCTAAACCCTAGCTCCCAGCCCTAAACCCTAGCTCTACACAGTAAACCCGCGTTCTGAGCCTTAAACCCGTGACCTACATCCTAACGCCTAAACCCTAAACCCTAAACCCTAACTCCACGCCCTAAACCCGAGCTCCCAGCCCTAAACCCTAGCACTACACCCCAAATCCACACTCAGAGTCCTAATCCCGAGCCCTAAAATTTTCCGCCTAGCCCTAAGCCCTAATGCTGAGCCCTAAACCCTAGCTCCAAGCCCTAAACCCTAGCTCCAAGCCCTAAACCCTAGCTCCTAGCACTGCATCCCAATTCCTCACTCACAGCCTTAAACCAGAGCCCTAAACCCTTACACCTAGCCTTAAACCCTAATGCTGAGCCCTAAACCCTAGCTCCAATCCCTAACCCCAAGTTCCCAAACCTAAACCCCAGCTCCCAGCCCTAATCCCTAGCTCTACACAGTAAACCCGCGTTCTGAGCCTTAAACCCGTGACCTACATCCTAACGCCTAAATCCTAAACCCTAACTCCACGCCCTAAACCCTAGCTCCCAGCCCTATACCCTAGCTCTACACCCCAATTCCACACTCAGGTTCTTAAACCCAAGCCCTATACCCTTACGCCTAGCCCTAAACCCTAATGCAAAGCCCTAAACCCTAGCTCCATAACCCAAACCCTAGCTCCAAGCCCTAAACCCTAGCTCCCAGCCCTAAACCCTAGCACTACACCCCAATTCCACACTCGGAGTCCTAATCCCGAGCCCTAAAATTTTCCGCCTAGCCCTAAGCCCTAATGCTGAGCCCTAAACCCTAGCTCCAAGCCCTAAACCCTAGCTCCAAGCCCTAAACCCTAGCTCCTAGCACTGCATCCCAATTCCTCACTCACAGCCTTAAACCAGAGCCCTAAACCCTTACACCTAGCCTTAAACCCTAATGCTGAGCCCTAAACCCTAGCTCCAATCCCTAACCCCAAGATCCCAAACCTAAACCCTAGCTCCCAGCCCTAAACCCTAGCTCTACACAGTAAACCCGCGTTCTGAGCCTTAAACCCGTGACCTACATCCTAACGCCTAAACCCTAAACCCTAAACCCTAACTCCACGCCCTAAACCCGAGCTCCCAGCCCTAAACCCTAGCACTACACCCCAAATCCACACTCAGAGTCCTAATCCCGAGCCCTAAAATTTTCCGCCTAGCCCTAAGCCCTAATGCTGAGCCCTAAACCCTAGCTCCAAGCCCTAAACCCTAGCTCCAAGCCCTAAACCCTAGCTCCTAGCACTGCATCCCAATTCCTCACTCACAGCCCTAAACCAGAGCCCTAAACCCTTACACCTAGCCTTAAACCCTAATGCTGAGCCCTAAACCCTAGCTCCAATCCCTAACCCCAAGATCCCAAACCTAAACCCTAGCTCCCAGCCCTAAACCCTAGCTCTACACAGTAAACCCGCGTTCTGAGCCTTAAACCCGTGACCTACATCCTAACGCCTAAACCCTAAACCCTAAACCCTAACTCCACGCCCTAAACCCAAGCTCCCAGCCCTAAACCCTAGCACTACACCCCAAATCCACACTCAGAGTCCTAATCCCGAGCCCTAAAATTTTCCGCCTAGCCCTAAGCCCTAATGCTGAGCCCTAAACCCTAGCTCCAAGCCCTAAACCCTAGCTCCAAGCCCTAAACCCTAGCTCCTAGCACTGCATCCCAATTCCTCACTCACAGCCTTAAACCAGAGCCCTAAACCCTTACACCTAGCCTTAAACCCTAATGCTGAGCCCTAAACCCTAGCTCCAATCCCTAACCCCAAGTTCCCAAACCTAAACCCCAGCTCCCAGCCCTAATCCCTAGCTCTACACAGTAAACCCGCGTTCTGAGCCTTAAACCCGTGACCTACATCCTAACGCCTAAATCCTAAACCCTAACTCCACGCCCTAAACCCTAGCTCCCAGCCCTATACCCTAGCTCTACACCCCAATTCCACACTCAGGTTCTTAAACCCAAGCCCTATACCCTTACGCCTAGCCCTAAACCCTAATGCAAAGCCCTAAACCCTAGCTCCATAACCCAAACCCTAGCTCCAAGCCCTAAACCCTAGCTCCCAGCCCTAAACCCTAGCACTACACCCCAATTCCACACTCGGAGTCCTAATCCCGAGCCCTAAAATTTTCCGCCTAGCCCTAAGCCCTAATGCTGAGCCCTAAACCCTAGCTCCAAGCCCTAAACCCTAGCTCCAAGCCCTAAACCCTAGCTCCTAGCACTGCATCCCAATTCCTCACTCACAGCCTTAAACCAGAGCCCTAAACCCTTACACCTAGCCTTAAACCCTAATGCTGAGCCCTAAACCCTAGCTCCAATCCCTAACCCCAAGTTCCCAAACCTAAACCCCAGCTCCCAGCCCTAATCCCTAGCTCTACACAGTAAACCCGCGTTCTGAGCCTTAAACCCGTGACCTACATCCTAACGCCTAAATCCTAAACCCTAACTCCACGCCCTAAACCCTAGCTCCCAGCCCTATACCCTAGCTCTACACCCCAATTCCACACTCAGGTTCTTAAACCCAAGCCCTATACCCTTACGCCTAGCCCTAAACCCTAATGCAAAGCCCTAAACCCTAGCTCCATAACCCAAACCCTAGCTCCAAGCCCTAAACCCTAGCTCCCAGCCCTAAACCCTAGCACTACACCCCAATTCCACACTCGGAGTCCTAATCCCGAGCCCTAAAATTTTCCGCCTAGCCCTAAGCCCTAATGCTGAGCCCTAAACCCTAGCTCCAAGCCCTAAACCCTAGCTCCAAGCCCTAAACCCTAGCTCCTAGCACTGCATCCCAATTCCTCACTCACAGCCTTAAACCAGAGCCCTAAACCCTTACACCTAGCCTTAAACCCTAATGCTGAGCCCTAAACCCTAGCTCCAATCCCTAACCCCAAGATCCCAAACCTAAACCCTAGCTCCCAGCCCTAAACCCTAGCTCTACACAGTAAACCCGCGTTCTGAGCCTTAAACCCGTGACCTACATCCTAACGCCTAAACCCTAAACCCTAAACCCTAACTCCACGCCCTAAACCCGAGCTCCCAGCCCTAAACCCTAGCACTACACCCCAAATCCACACTCAGAGTCCTAATCCCGAGCCCTAAAATTTTCCGCCTAGCCCTAAGCCCTAATGCTGAGCCCTAAACCCTAGCTCCAAGCCCTAAACCCTAGCTCCAAGCCCTAAACCCTAGCTCCTAGCACTGCATCCCAATTCCTCACTCACAGCCTTAAACCAGAGCCCTAAACCCTTACACCTAGCCTTAAACCCTAATGCTGAGCCCTAAACCCTAGCTCCAATCCCTAACCCCAAGATCCCAAACCTAAACCCTAGCTCCCAGCCCTAAACCCTAGCTCTACACAGTAAACCCGCGTTCTGAGCCTTAAACCCGTGACCTACATCCTAACGCCTAAACCCTAAACCCTAAACCCTAACTCCACGCCCTAAACCCGAGCTCCCAGCCCTAAACCCTAGCACTACACCCCAATTCCACACTCGGAGTCCTAATCCCGAGCCCTAAAATTTTCCGCCTAGCCCTAAGCCCTAATGCTGAGCCCTAAACCCTAGCTCCAAGCCCTAAACCCTAGCTCCAAGCCCTAAACCCTAGCTCCTAGCACTGCATCCCAATTCCTCACTCACAGCCTTAAACCAGAGCCCTAAACCCTTACACCTAGCCTTAAACCCTAATGCTGAGCCCTAAACCCTAGCTCCAATCCCTAACCCCAAGATCCCAAACCTAAACCCTAGCTCCCAGCCCTAAACCCTAGCTCTACACAGTAAACCCGCGTTCTGAGCCTTAAACCCGTGACCTACATCCTAACGCCTAAACCCTAAACCCTAAACCCTAACTCCACGCCCTAAACCCGAGCTCCCAGCCCTAAACCCTAGCACTACACCCCAAATCCACACTCAGAGTCCTAATCCCGAGCCCTAAAATTTTCCGCCTAGCCCTAAGCCCTAATGCTGAGCCCTAAACCCTAGCTCCAAGCCCTAAACCCTAGCTCCAAGCCCTAAACCCTAGCTCCTAGCACTGCATCCCAATTCCTCACTCACAGCCCTAAACCAGAGCCCTAAACCCTTACACCTAGCCTTAAACCCTAATGCTGAGCCCTAAACCCTAGCTCCAATCCCTAACCCCAAGTTCCCAAACCTAAACCCCAGCTCCCAGCCCTAATCCCTAGCTCTACACAGTAAACCCGCGTTCTGAGCCTTAAACCCGTGACCTACATCCTAACGCCTAAACCCTAAACCCTAAACCCTAACTCCACGCCCTAAACCCGAGCTCCCAGCCCTAAACCCTAGCACTACACCCCAATTCCACACTCGGAGTCCTAATCCCGAGCCCTAAAACTTTCCGCCTAGCCCTAAGCCCTAATGCTGAGCCCTAAACCCTAGCTCCAAGCCCTAAACCCTAGCTCCAAGCCCTAAACCCTAGCTCCTAGCACTGCATCCCAATTCCTCACTCACAGCCCTAAACCAGAGCCCTAAACCCTTACACCTAGCCTTAAACCCTAATGCTGAGCCCTAAACCCTAGCTCCAATCCCTAACCCCAAGTTCCCAAACCTAAACCCCAGCTCCCAGCCCTAATCCCTAGCTCTACACAGTAAACCCGCGTTCTGAGCCTTAAACCCGTGACCTACATCCTAACGCCTAAACCCTAAACCCTAAACCCTAACTCCACGCCCTAAACCCGAGCTCCCAGCCCTAAACCCTAGCACTACACCCCAAATCCACACTCAGAGTCCTAATCCCGAGCCCTAAAATTTTCCGCCTAGCCCTAAGCCCTAATGCTGAGCCCTAAACCCTAGCTCCAAGCCCTAAACCCTAGCTCCAAGCCCTAAACCCTAGCTCCTAGCACTGCATCCCAATTCCTCACTCACAGCCTTAAACCAGAGCCCTAAACCCTTACACCTAGCCTTAAACCCTAATGCTGAGCCCTAAACCCTAGCTCCAATCCCTAACCCCAAGTTCCCAAACCTAAACCCCAGCTCCCAGCCCTAATCCCTAGCTCTACACAGTAAACCCGCGTTCTGAGCCTTAAACCCGTGACCTACATCCTAACGCCTAAATCCTAAACCCTAACTCCACGCCCTAAACCCTAGCTCCCAGCCCTATACCCTAGCTCTACACCCCAATTCCACACTCAGGTTCTTAAACCCAAGCCCTATACCCTTACGCCTAGCCCTAAACCCTAATGCAAAGCCCTAAACCCTAGCTCCATAACCCAAACCCTAGCTCCAAGCCCTAAACCCTAGCTCCCAGCCCTAAACCCTAGCACTACACCCCAATTCCACACTCGGAGTCCTAATCCCGAGCCCTAAAATTTTCCGCCTAGCCCTAAGCCCTAATGCTGAGCCCTAAACCCTAGCTCCAAGCCCTAAACCCTAGCTCCAAGCCCTAAACCCTAGCTCCAAGCCCTAAACCCTAGCTCCTAGCACTGCATCCCAATTCCTCACTCACAGCCCTAAACCAGAGCCCTAAACCCTTACACCTAGCCTTAAACCCTAATGCTGAGCCCTAAACCCTAGCTCCAATCCCTAACCCCAAGATCCCAAACCTAAACCCTAGCTCCCAGCCCTAAACCCTAGCTCTACACAGTAAACCCGCGTTCTGAGCCTTAAACCCGTGACCTACATCCTAACGCCTAAACCCTAAACCCTAAACCCTAACTCCACGCCCTAAACCCAAGCTCCCAGCCCTAAACCCTAGCACTACACCCCAAATCCACACTCAGAGTCCTAATCCCGAGCCCTAAAATTTTCCGCCTAGCCCTAAGCCCTAATGCTGAGCCCTAAACCCTAGCTCCAAGCCCTAAACCCTAGCTCCAAGCCCTAAACCCTAGCTCCTAGCACTGCATCCCAATTCCTCACTCACAGCCCTAAACCAGAGCCCTAAACCCTTACACCTAGCCTTAAACCCTAATGCTGAGCCCTAAACCCTAGCTCCAATCCCTAACCCCAAGATCCCAAACCTAAACCCTAGCTCCCAGCCCTAAACCCTAGCTCTACACAGTAAACCCGCGTTCTGAGCCTTAAACCCGTGACCTACATCCTAACGCCTAAACCCTAAACCCTAAACCCTAACTCCACGCCCTAAACCCAAGCTCCCAGCCCTAAACCCTAGCACTACACCCCAAATCCACACTCAGAGTCCTAATCCCGAGCCCTAAAATTTTCCGCCTAGCCCTAAGCCCTAATGCTGAGCCCTAAACCCTAGCTCCAAGCCCTAAACCCTAGCTCCAAGCCCTAAACCCTAGCTCCTAGCACTGCATCCCAATTCCTCACTCACAGCCTTAAACCAGAGCCCTAAACCCTTACACCTAGCCTTAAACCCTAATGCTGAGCCCTAAACCCTAGCTCCAATCCCTAACCCCAAGTTCCCAAACCTAAACCCCAGCTCCCAGCCCTAATCCCTAGCTCTACACAGTAAACCCGCGTTCTGAGCCTTAAACCCGTGACCTACATCCTAACGCCTAAATCCTAAACCCTAACTCCACGCCCTAAACCCTAGCTCCCAGCCCTATACCCTAGCTCTACACCCCAATTCCACACTCAGGTTCTTAAACCCAAGCCCTATACCCTTACGCCTAGCCCTAAACCCTAATGCAAAGCCCTAAACCCTAGCTCCATAACCCAAACCCTAGCTCCAAGCCCTAAACCCTAGCTCCCAGCCCTAAACCCTAGCACTACACCCCAATTCCACACTCGGAGTCCTAATCCCGAGCCCTAAAATTTTCCGCCTAGCCCTAAGCCCTAATGCTGAGCCCTAAACCCTAGCTCCAAGCCCTAAACCCTAGCTCCAAGCCCTAAACCCTAGCTCCTAGCACTGCATCCCAATTCCTCACTCACAGCCCTAAACCAGAGCCCTAAACCCTTACACCTAGCCTTAAACCCTAATGCTGAGCCCTAAACCCTAGCTCCAATCCCTAACCCCAAGATCCCAAACCTAAACCCTAGCTCCCAGCCCTAAACCCTAGCTCTACACAGTAAACCCGCGTTCTGAGCCTTAAACCCGTGACCTACATCCTAACGCCTAAACCCTAAACCCTAAACCCTAACTCCACGCCCTAAACCCGAGCTCCCAGCCCTAAACCCTAGCACTACACCCCAAATCCACACTCAGAGTCCTAATCCCGAGCCCTAAAATTTTCCGCCTAGCCCTAAGCCCTAATGCTGAGCCCTAAACCCTAGCTCCAAGCCCTAAACCCTAGCTCCAAGCCCTAAACCCTAGCTCCTAGCACTGCATCCCAATTCCTCACTCACAGCCCTAAACCAGAGCCCTAAACCCTTACACCTAGCCTTAAACCCTAATGCTGAGCCCTAAACCCTAGCTCCAATCCCTAACCCCAAGATCCCAAACCTAAACCCTAGCTCCCAGCCCTAAACCCTAGCTCTACACAGTAAACCCGCGTTCTGAGCCTTAAACCCGTGACCTACATCCTAACGCCTAAACCCTAAACCCTAAACCCTAACTCCACGCCCTAAACCCGAGCTCCCAGCCCTAAACCCTAGCACTACACCCCAAATCCACACTCAGAGTCCTAATCCCGAGCCCTAAAATTTTCCGCCTAGCCCTAAGCCCTAATGCTGAGCCCTAAACCCTAGCTCCAAGCCCTAAACCCTAGCTCCAAGCCCTAAACCCTAGCTCCTAGCACTGCATCCCAATTCCTCACTCACAGCCTTAAACCAGAGCCCTAAACCCTTACACCTAGCCTTAAACCCTAATGCTGAGCCCTAAACCCTAGCTCCAATCCCTAACCCCAAGTTCCCAAACCTAAACCCCAGCTCCCAGCCCTAATCCCTAGCTCTACACAGTAAACCCGCGTTCTGAGCCTTAAACCCGTGACCTACATCCTAACGCCTAAATCCTAAACCCTAACTCCACGCCCTAAACCCTAGCTCCCAGCCCTATACCCTAGCTCTACACCCCAATTCCACACTCAGGTTCTTAAACCCAAGCCCTATACCCTTACGCCTAGCCCTAAACCCTAATGCAAAGCCCTAAACCCTAGCTCCATAACCCAAACCCTAGCTCCAAGCCCTAAACCCTAGCTCCCAGCCCTAAACCCTAGCACTACACCCCAATTCCACACTCGGAGTCCTAATCCCGAGCCCTAAAATTTTCCGCCTAGCCCTAAGCCCTAATGCTGAGCCCTAAACCCTAGCTCCAAGCCCTAAACCCTAGCTCCAAGCCCTAAACCCTAGCTCCTAGCACTGCATCCCAATTCCTCACTCACAGCCCTAAACCAGAGCCCTAAACCCTTACACCTAGCCTTAAACCCTAATGCTGAGCCCTAAACCCTAGCTCCAATCCCTAACCCCAAGATCCCAAACCTAAACCCTAGCTCCCAGCCCTAAACCCTAGCTCTACACAGTAAACCCGCGTTCTGAGCCTTAAACCCGTGACCTACATCCTAACGCCTAAACCCTAAACCCTAAACCCTAACTCCACGCCCTAAACCCGAGCTCCCAGCCCTAAACCCTAGCACTACACCCCAAATCCACACTCAGAGTCCTAATCCCGAGCCCTAAAATTTTCCGCCTAGCCCTAAGCCCTAATGCTGAGCCCTAAACCCTAGCTCCAAGCCCTAAACCCTAGCTCCAAGCCCTAAACCCTAGCTCCTAGCACTGCATCCCAATTCCTCACTCACAGCCCTAAACCAGAGCCCTAAACCCTTACACCTAGCCTTAAACCCTAATGCTGAGCCCTAAACCCTAGCTCCAATCCCTAACCCCAAGATCCCAAACCTAAACCCTAGCTCCCAGCCCTAAACCCTAGCTCTACACAGTAAACCCGCGTTCTGAGCCTTAAACCCGTGACCTACATCCTAACGCCTAAACCCTAAACCCTAAACCCTAACTCCACGCCCTAAACCCGAGCTCCCAGCCCTAAACCCTAGCACTACACCCCAAATCCACACTCAGAGTCCTAATCCCGAGCCCTAAAATTTTCCGCCTAGCCCTAAGCCCTAATGCTGAGCCCTAAACCCTAGCTCCAAGCCCTAAACCCTAGCTCCAAGCCCTAAACCCTAGCTCCTAGCACTGCATCCCAATTCCTCACTCACAGCCCTAAACCAGAGCCCTAAACCCTTACACCTAGCCTTAAACCCTAATGCTGAGCCCTAAACCCTAGCTCCAATCCCTAACCCCAAGATCCCAAACCTAAACCCTAGCTCCCAGCCCTAAACCCTAGCTCTACACAGTAAACCCGCGTTCTGAGCCTTAAACCCGTGACCTACATCCTAACGCCTAAACCCTAAACCCTAAACCCTAACTCCACGCCCTAAACCCGAGCTCCCAGCCCTAAACCCTAGCACTACACCCCAAATCCACACTCAGAGTCCTAATCCCGAGCCCTAAAATTTTCCGCCTAGCCCTAAGCCCTAATGCTGAGCCCTAAACCCTAGCTCCAAGCCCTAAACCCTAGCTCCAAGCCCTAAACCCTAGCTCCTAGCACTGCATCCCAATTCCTCACTCACAGCCCTAAACCAGAGCCCTAAACCCTTACACCTAGCCTTAAACCCTAATGCTGAGCCCTAAACCCTAGCTCCAATCCCTAACCCCAAGATCCCAAACCTAAACCCTAGCTCCCAGCCCTAAACCCTAGCTCTACACAGTAAACCCGCGTTCTGAGCCTTAAACCCGTGACCTACATCCTAACGCCTAAACCCTAAACCCTAAACCCTAACTCCACGCCCTAAACCCGAGCTCCCAGCCCTAAACCCTAGCACTACACCCCAAATCCACACTCAGAGTCCTAATCCCGAGCCCTAAAATTTTCCGCCTAGCCCTAAGCCCTAATGCTGAGCCCTAAACCCTAGCTCCAAGCCCTAAACCCTAGCTCCAAGCCCTAAACCCTAGCTCCTAGCACTGCATCCCAATTCCTCACTCACAGCCTTAAACCAGAGCCCTAAACCCTTACACCTAGCCTTAAACCCTAATGCTGAGCCCTAAACCCTAGCTCCAATCCCTAACCCCAAGTTCCCAAACCTAAACCCCAGCTCCCAGCCCTAATCCCTAGCTCTACACAGTAAACCCGCGTTCTGAGCCTTAAACCCGTGACCTACATCCTAACGCCTAAATCCTAAACCCTAACTCCACGCCCTAAACCCTAGCTCCCAGCCCTATACCCTAGCTCTACACCCCAATTCCACACTCAGGTTCTTAAACCCAAGCCCTATACCCTTACGCCTAGCCCTAAACCCTAATGCAAAGCCCTAAACCCTAGCTCCATAACCCAAACCCTAGCTCCAAGCCCTAAACCCTAGCTCCCAGCCCTAAACCCTAGCACTACACCCCAATTCCACACTCGGAGTCCTAATCCCGAGCCCTAAAATTTTCCGCCTAGCCCTAAGCCCTAATGCTGAGCCCTAAACCCTAGCTCCAAGCCCTAAACCCTAGCTCCAAGCCCTAAACCCTAGCTCCTAGCACTGCATCCCAATTCCTCACTCACAGCCCTAAACCAGAGCCCTAAACCCTTACACCTAGCCTTAAACCCTAATGCTGAGCCCTAAACCCTAGCTCCAATCCCTAACCCCAAGATCCCAAACCTAAACCCTAGCTCCCAGCCCTAAACCCTAGCTCTACACAGTAAACCCGCGTTCTGAGCCTTAAACCCGTGACCTACATCCTAACGCCTAAACCCTAAACCCTAAACCCTAACTCCACGCCCTAAACCCGAGCTCCCAGCCCTAAACCCTAGCACTACACCCCAAATCCACACTCAGAGTCCTAATCCCGAGCCCTAAAATTTTCCGCCTAGCCCTAAGCCCTAATGCTGAGCCCTAAACCCTAGCTCCAAGCCCTAAACCCTAGCTCCAAGCCCTAAACCCTAGCTCCTAGCACTGCATCCCAATTCCTCACTCACAGCCCTAAACCAGAGCCCTAAACCCTTACACCTAGCCTTAAACCCTAATGCTGAGCCCTAAACCCTAGCTCCAATCCCTAACCCCAAGATCCCAAACCTAAACCCTAGCTCCCAGCCCTAAACCCTAGCTCTACACAGTAAACCCGCGTTCTGAGCCTTAAACCCGTGACCTACATCCTAACGCCTAAACCCTAAACCCTAAACCCTAACTCCACGCCCTAAACCCGAGCTCCCAGCCCTAAACCCTAGCACTACACCCCAATTCCACACTCGGAGTCCTAATCCCGAGCCCTAAAATTTTCCGCCTAGCCCTAAGCCCTAATGCTGAGCCCTAAACCCTAGCTCCAAGCCCTAAACCCTAGCTCCAAGCCCTAAACCCTAGCTCCTAGCACTGCATCCCAATTCCTCACTCACAGCCCTAAACCAGAGCCCTAAACCCTTACACCTAGCCTTAAACCCTAATGCTGAGCCCTAAACCCTAGCTCCAATCCCTAACCCCAAGATCCCAAACCTAAACCCTAGCTCCCAGCCCTAAACCCTAGCTCTACACAGTAAACCCGCGTTCTGAGCCTTAAACCCGTGACCTACATCCTAACGCCTAAATCCTAAACCCTAACTCCACGCCCTAAACCCTAGCTCCCAGCCCTATACCCTAGCTCTACACCCCAATTCCACACTCAGGTTCTTAAACCCAAGCCCTATACCCTTACGCCTAGCCCTAAACCCTAATGCAAAGCCCTAAACCCTAGCTCCATAACCCAAACCCTAGCTCCAAGCCCTAAACCCTAGCTCCCAGCCCTAAACCCTAGCACTACACCCCAATTCCACACTCGGAGTCCTAATCCCGAGCCCTAAAATTTTCCGCCTAGCCCTAAGCCCTAATGCTGAGCCCTAAACCCTAGCTCCAAGCCCTAAACCCTAGCTCCAAGCCCTAAACCCTAGCTCCTAGCACTGCATCCCAATTCCTCACTCACAGCCCTAAACCAGAGCCCTAAACCCTTACACCTAGCCTTAAACCCTAATGCTGAGCCCTAAACCCTAGCTCCAATCCCTAACCCCAAGTTCCCAAACCTAAACCCCAGCTCCCAGCCCTAATCCCTAGCTCTACACAGTAAACCCGCGTTCTGAGCCTTAAACCCGTGACCTACATCCTAACGCCTAAACCCTAAACCCTAAACCCTAACTCCACGCCCTAAACCCGAGCTCCCAGCCCTAAACCCTAGCACTACACCCCAAATCCACACTCAGAGTCCTAATCCCGAGCCCTAAAATTTTCCGCCTAGCCCTAAGCCCTAATGCTGAGCCCTAAACCCTAGCTCCAAGCCCTAAACCCTAGCTCCAAGCCCTAAACCCTAGCTCCTAGCACTGCATCCCAATTCCTCACTCACAGCCTTAAACCAGAGCCCTAAACCCTTACACCTAGCCTTAAACCCTAATGCTGAGCCCTAAACCCTAGCTCCAATCCCTAACCCCAAGTTCCCAAACCTAAACCCCAGCTCCCAGCCCTAATCCCTAGCTCTACACAGTAAACCCGCGTTCTGAGCCTTAAACCCGTGACCTACATCCTAACGCCTAAATCCTAAACCCTAACTCCACGCCCTAAACCCTAGCTCCCAGCCCTATACCCTAGCTCTACACCCCAATTCCACACTCAGGTTCTTAAACCCAAGCCCTATACCCTTACGCCTAGCCCTAAACCCTAATGCAAAGCCCTAAACCCTAGCTCCATAACCCAAACCCTAGCTCCAAGCCCTAAACCCTAGCTCCCAGCCCTAAACCCTAGCACTACACCCCAATTCCACACTCGGAGTCCTAATCCCGAGCCCTAAAATTTTCCGCCTAGCCCTAAGCCCTAATGCTGAGCCCTAAACCCTAGCTCCAAGCCCTAAACCCTAGCTCCAAGCCCTAAACCCTAGCTCCTAGCACTGCATCCCAATTCCTCACTCACAGCCCTAAACCAGAGCCCTAAACCCTTACACCTAGCCTTAAACCCTAATGCTGAGCCCTAAACCCTAGCTCCAATCCCTAACCCCAAGTTCCCAAACCTAAACCCCAGCTCCCAGCCCTAATCCCTAGCTCTACACAGTAAACCCGCGTTCTGAGCCTTAAACCCGTGACCTACATCCTAACGCCTAAACCCTAAACCCTAAACCCTAACTCCACGCCCTAAACCCGAGCTCCCAGCCCTAAACCCTAGCACTACACCCCAATTCCACACTCGGAGTCCTAATCCCGAGCCCTAAAACTTTCCGCCTAGCCCTAAGCCCTAATGCTGAGCCCTAAACCCTAGCTCCAAGCCCTAAACCCTAGCTCCAAGCCCTAAACCCTAGCTCCTAGCACTGCATCCCAATTCCTCACTCACAGCCCTAAACCAGAGCCCTAAACCCTTACACCTAGCCTTAAACCCTAATGCTGAGCCCTAAACCCTAGCTCCAATCCCTAACCCCAAGTTCCCAAACCTAAACCCCAGCTCCCAGCCCTAATCCCTAGCTCTACACAGTAAACCCGCGTTCTGAGCCTTAAACCCGTGACCTACATCCTAACGCCTAAATCCTAAACCCTAACTCCACGCCCTAAACCCTAGCTCCCAGCCCTATACCCTAGCTCTACACCCCAATTCCACACTCAGGTTCTTAAACCCAAGCCCTATACCCTTACGCCTAGCCCTAAACCCTAATGCAAAGCCCTAAACCCTAGCTCCATAACCCAAACCCTAGCTCCAAGCCCTAAACCCTAGCTCCCAGCCCTAAACCCTAGCACTACACCCCAATTCCACACTCGGAGTCCTAATCCCGAGCCCTAAAATTTTCCGCCTAGCCCTAAGCCCTAATGCTGAGCCCTAAACCCTAGCTCCAAGCCCTAAACCCTAGCTCCAAGCCCTAAACCCTAGCTCCTAGCACTGCATCCCAATTCCTCACTCACAGCCCTAAACCAGAGCCCTAAACCCTTACACCTAGCCTTAAACCCTAATGCTGAGCCCTAAACCCTAGCTCCAATCCCTAACCCCAAGTTCCCAAACCTAAACCCCAGCTCCCAGCCCTAATCCCTAGCTCTACACAGTAAACCCGCGTTCTGAGCCTTAAACCCGTGACCTACATCCTAACGCCTAAACCCTAAACCCTAAACCCTAACTCCACGCCCTAAACCCGAGCTCCCAGCCCTAAACCCTAGCACTACACCCCAATTCCACACTCAGAGTCCTAATCCCGAGCCCTAAAATTTTCCGCCTAGCCCTAAGCCCTAATGCTGAGCCCTAAACCCTAGCTCCAAGCCCTAAACCCTAGCTCCAAGCCCTAAACCCTAGCTCCTAGCACTGCATCCCAATTCCTCACTCACAGCCCTAAACCAGAGCCCTAAACCCTTACACCTAGCCTTAAACCCTAATGCTGAGCCCTAAACCCTAGCTCCAATCCCTAACCCCAAGATCCCAAACCTAAACCCTAGCTCCCAGCCCTAAACCCTAGCTCTACACAGTAAACCCGCGTTCTGAGCCTTAAACCCGTGACCTACATCCTAACGCCTAAACCCTAAACCCTAAACCCTAACTCCACGCCCTAAACCCGAGCTCCCAGCCCTAAACCCTAGCACTACACCCCAAATCCACACTCAGAGTCCTAATCCCGAGCCCTAAAATTTTCCGCCTAGCCCTAAGCCCTAATGCTGAGCCCTAAACCCTAGCTCCAAGCCCTAAACCCTAGCTCCAAGCCCTAAACCCTAGCTCCTAGCACTGCATCCCAATTCCTCACTCACAGCCCTAAACCAGAGCCCTAAACCCTTACACCTAGCCTTAAACCCTAATGCTGAGCCCTAAACCCTAGCTCCAATCCCTAACCCCAAGATCCCAAACCTAAACCCTAGCTCCCAGCCCTAAACCCTAGCTCTACACAGTAAACCCGCGTTCTGAGCCTTAAACCCGTGACCTACATCCTAACGCCTAAACCCTAAACCCTAAACCCTAACTCCACGCCCTAAACCCGAGCTCCCAGCCCTAAACCCTAGCACTACACCCCAAATCCACACTCAGAGTCCTAATCCCGAGCCCTAAAATTTTCCGCCTAGCCCTAAGCCCTAATGCTGAGCCCTAAACCCTAGCTCCAAGCCCTAAACCCTAGCTCCAAGCCCTAAACCCTAGCTCCTAGCACTGCATCCCAATTCCTCACTCACAGCCCTAAACCAGAGCCCTAAACCCTTACACCTAGCCTTAAACCCTAATGCTGAGCCCTAAACCCTAGCTCCAATCCCTAACCCCAAGATCCCAAACCTAAACCCTAGCTCCCAGCCCTAAACCCTAGCTCTACACAGTAAACCCGCGTTCTGAGCCTTAAACCCGTGACCTACATCCTAACGCCTAAACCCTAAACCCTAAACCCTAACTCCACGCCCTAAACCCGAGCTCCCAGCCCTAAACCCTAGCACTACACCCCAAATCCACACTCAGAGTCCTAATCCCGAGCCCTAAAATTTTCCGCCTAGCCCTAAGCCCTAATGCTGAGCCCTAAACCCTAGCTCCAAGCCCTAAACCCTAGCTCCAAGCCCTAAACCCTAGCTCCTAGCACTGCATCCCAATTCCTCACTCACAGCCTTAAACCAGAGCCCTAAACCCTTACACCTAGCCTTAAACCCTAATGCTGAGCCCTAAACCCTAGCTCCAATCCCTAACCCCAAGTTCCCAAACCTAAACCCCAGCTCCCAGCCCTAATCCCTAGCTCTACACAGTAAACCCGCGTTCTGAGCCTTAAACCCGTGACCTACATCCTAACGCCTAAACCCTAAACCCTAAACCCTAACTCCACGCCCTAAACCCGAGCTCCCAGCCCTAAACCCTAGCACTACACCCCAAATCCACACTCAGAGTCCTAATCCCGAGCCCTAAAATTTTCCGCCTAGCCCTAAGCCCTAATGCTGAGCCCTAAACCCTAGCTCCAAGCCCTAAACCCTAGCTCCAAGCCCTAAACCCTAGCTCCTAGCACTGCATCCCAATTCCTCACTCACAGCCTTAAACCAGAGCCCTAAACCCTTACACCTAGCCTTAAACCCTAATGCTGAGCCCTAAACCCTAGCTCCAATCCCTAACCCCAAGATCCCAAACCTAAACCCTAGCTCCCAGCCCTAAACCCTAGCTCTACACAGTAAACCCGCGTTCTGAGCCTTAAACCCGTGACCTACATCCTAACGCCTAAACCCTAAACCCTAAACCCTAACTCCACGCCCTAAACCCGAGCTCCCAGCCCTAAACCCTAGCACTACACCCCAATTCCACACTCGGAGTCCTAATCCCGAGCCCTAAAATTTTCCGCCTAGCCCTAAGCCCTAATGCTGAGCCCTAAACCCTAGCTCCAAGCCCTAAACCCTAGCTCCAAGCCCTAAACCCTAGCTCCTAGCACTGCATCCCAATTCCTCACTCACAGCCTTAAACCAGAGCCCTAAACCCTTACACCTAGCCTTAAACCCTAATGCTGAGCCCTAAACCCTAGCTCCAATCCCTAACCCCAAGATCCCAAACCTAAACCCTAGCTCCCAGCCCTAAACCCTAGCTCTACACAGTAAACCCGCGTTCTGAGCCTTAAACCCGTGACCTACATCCTAACGCCTAAACCCTAAACCCTAAACCCTAACTCCACGCCCTAAACCCGAGCTCCCAGCCCTAAACCCTAGCACTACACCCCAAATCCACACTCAGAGTCCTAATCCCGAGCCCTAAAATTTTCCGCCTAGCCCTAAGCCCTAATGCTGAGCCCTAAACCCTAGCTCCAAGCCCTAAACCCTAGCTCCAAGCCCTAAACCCTAGCTCCTAGCACTGCATCCCAATTCCTCACTCACAGCCCTAAACCAGAGCCCTAAACCCTTACACCTAGCCTTAAACCCTAATGCTGAGCCCTAAACCCTAGCTCCAATCCCTAACCCCAAGATCCCAAACCTAAACCCTAGCTCCCAGCCCTAAACCCTAGCTCTACACAGTAAACCCGCGTTCTGAGCCTTAAACCCGTGACCTACATCCTAACGCCTAAACCCTAAACCCTAAACCCTAACTCCACGCCCTAAACCCGAGCTCCCAGCCCTAAACCCTAGCACTACACCCCAAATCCACACTCAGAGTCCTAATCCCGAGCCCTAAAATTTTCCGCCTAGCCCTAAGCCCTAATGCTGAGCCCTAAACCCTAGCTCCAAGCCCTAAACCCTAGCTCCAAGCCCTAAACCCTAGCTCCTAGCACTGCATCCCAATTCCTCACTCACAGCCTTAAACCAGAGCCCTAAACCCTTACACCTAGCCTTAAACCCTAATGCTGAGCCCTAAACCCTAGCTCCAATCCCTAACCCCAAGTTCCCAAACCTAAACCCCAGCTCCCAGCCCTAATCCCTAGCTCTACACAGTAAACCCGCGTTCTGAGCCTTAAACCCGTGACCTACATCCTAACGCCTAAACCCTAAACCCTAAACCCTAACTCCACGCCCTAAACCCGAGCTCCCAGCCCTAAACCCTAGCACTACACCCCAAATCCACACTCAGAGTCCTAATCCCGAGCCCTAAAATTTTCCGCCTAGCCCTAAGCCCTAATGCTGAGCCCTAAACCCTAGCTCCAAGCCCTAAACCCTAGCTCCAAGCCCTAAACCCTAGCTCCTAGCACTGCATCCCAATTCCTCACTCACAGCCTTAAACCAGAGCCCTAAACCCTTACACCTAGCCTTAAACCCTAATGCTGAGCCCTAAACCCTAGCTCCAATCCCTAACCCCAAGATCCCAAACCTAAACCCTAGCTCCCAGCCCTAAACCCTAGCTCTACACAGTAAACCCGCGTTCTGAGCCTTAAACCCGTGACCTACATCCTAACGCCTAAACCCTAAACCCTAAACCCTAACTCCACGCCCTAAACCCGAGCTCCCAGCCCTAAACCCTAGCACTACACCCCAATTCCACACTCGGAGTCCTAATCCCGAGCCCTAAAATTTTCCGCCTAGCCCTAAGCCCTAATGCTGAGCCCTAAACCCTAGCTCCAAGCCCTAAACCCTAGCTCCAAGCCCTAAACCCTAGCTCCTAGCACTGCATCCCAATTCCTCACTCACAGCCTTAAACCAGAGCCCTAAACCCTTACACCTAGCCTTAAACCCTAATGCTGAGCCCTAAACCCTAGCTCCAATCCCTAACCCCAAGTTCCCAAACCTAAACCCCAGCTCCCAGCCCTAATCCCTAGCTCTACACAGTAAACCCGCGTTCTGAGCCTTAAACCCGTGACCTACATCCTAACGCCTAAATCCTAAACCCTAACTCCACGCCCTAAACCCTAGCTCCCAGCCCTATACCCTAGCTCTACACCCCAATTCCACACTCAGGTTCTTAAACCCAAGCCCTATACCCTTACGCCTAGCCCTAAACCCTAATGCAAAGCCCTAAACCCTAGCTCCATAACCCAAACCCTAGCTCCAAGCCCTAAACCCTAGCTCCCAGCCCTAAACCCTAGCACTACACCCCAATTCCACACTCGGAGTCCTAATCCCGAGCCCTAAAATTTTCCGCCTAGCCCTAAGCCCTAATGCTGAGCCCTAAACCCTAGCTCCAAGCCCTAAACCCTAGCTCCAAGCCCTAAACCCTAGCTCCTAGCACTGCATCCCAATTCCTCACTCACAGCCTTAAACCAGAGCCCTAAACCCTTACACCTAGCCTTAAACCCTAATGCTGAGCCCTAAACCCTAGCTCCAATCCCTAACCCCAAGATCCCAAACCTAAACCCTAGCTCCCAGCCCTAAACCCTAGCTCTACACAGTAAACCCGCGTTCTGAGCCTTAAACCCGTGACCTACATCCTAACGCCTAAACCCTAAACCCTAAACCCTAACTCCACGCCCTAAACCCGAGCTCCCAGCCCTAAACCCTAGCACTACACCCCAAATCCACACTCAGAGTCCTAATCCCGAGCCCTAAAATTTTCCGCCTAGCCCTAAGCCCTAATGCTGAGCCCTAAACCCTAGCTCCAAGCCCTAAACCCTAGCTCCAAGCCCTAAACCCTAGCTCCTAGCACTGCATCCCAATTCCTCACTCACAGCCTTAAACCAGAGCCCTAAACCCTTACACCTAGCCTTAAACCCTAATGCTGAGCCCTAAACCCTAGCTCCAATCCCTAACCCCAAGTTCCCAAACCTAAACCCCAGCTCCCAGCCCTAATCCCTAGCTCTACACAGTAAACCCGCGTTCTGAGCCTTAAACCCGTGACCTACATCCTAACGCCTAAATCCTAAACCCTAACTCCACGCCCTAAACCCTAGCTCCCAGCCCTATACCCTAGCTCTACACCCCAATTCCACACTCAGGTTCTTAAACCCAAGCCCTATACCCTTACGCCTAGCCCTAAACCCTAATGCAAAGCCCTAAACCCTAGCTCCATAACCCAAACCCTAGCTCCAAGCCCTAAACCCTAGCTCCCAGCCCTAAACCCTAGCACTACACCCCAATTCCACACTCGGAGTCCTAATCCCGAGCCCTAAAATTTTCCGCCTAGCCCTAAGCCCTAATGCTGAGCCCTAAACCCTAGCTCCAAGCCCTAAACCCTAGCTCCAAGCCCTAAACCCTAGCTCCTAGCACTGCATCCCAATTCCTCACTCACAGCCTTAAACCAGAGCCCTAAACCCTTACACCTAGCCTTAAACCCTAATGCTGAGCCCTAAACCCTAGCTCCAATCCCTAACCCCAAGTTCCCAAACCTAAACCCCAGCTCCCAGCCCTAATCCCTAGCTCTACACAGTAAACCCGCGTTCTGAGCCTTAAACCCGTGACCTACATCCTAACGCCTAAATCCTAAACCCTAACTCCACGCCCTAAACCCTAGCTCCCAGCCCTATACCCTAGCTCTACACCCCAATTCCACACTCAGGTTCTTAAACCCAAGCCCTATACCCTTACGCCTAGCCCTAAACCCTAATGCAAAGCCCTAAACCCTAGCTCCATAACCCAAACCCTAGCTCCAAGCCCTAAACCCTAGCTCCCAGCCCTAAACCCTAGCACTACACCCCAATTCCACACTCGGAGTCCTAATCCCGAGCCCTAAAATTTTCCGCCTAGCCCTAAGCCCTAATGCTGAGCCCTAAACCCTAGCTCCAAGCCCTAAACCCTAGCTCCAAGCCCTAAACCCTAGCTCCTAGCACTGCATCCCAATTCCTCACTCACAGCCTTAAACCAGAGCCCTAAACCCTTACACCTAGCCTTAAACCCTAATGCTGAGCCCTAAACCCTAGCTCCAATCCCTAACCCCAAGTTCCCAAACCTAAACCCCAGCTCCCAGCCCTAATCCCTAGCTCTACACAGTAAACCCGCGTTCTGAGCCTTAAACCCGTGACCTACATCCTAACGCCTAAATCCTAAACCCTAACTCCACGCCCTAAACCCTAGCTCCCAGCCCTATACCCTAGCTCTACACCCCAATTCCACACTCAGGTTCTTAAACCCAAGCCCTATACCCTTACGCCTAGCCCTAAACCCTAATGCAAAGCCCTAAACCCTAGCTCCATAACCCAAACCCTAGCTCCAAGCCCTAAACCCTAGCTCCCAGCCCTAAACCCTAGCACTACACCCCAATTCCACACTCGGAGTCCTAATCCCGAGCCCTAAAATTTTCCGCCTAGCCCTAAGCCCTAATGCTGAGCCCTAAACCCTAGCTCCAAGCCCTAAACCCTAGCTCCAAGCCCTAAACCCTAGCTCCTAGCACTGCATCCCAATTCCTCACTCACAGCCCTAAACCAGAGCCCTAAACCCTTACACCTAGCCTTAAACCCTAATGCTGAGCCCTAAACCCTAGCTCCAATCCCTAACCCCAAGATCCCAAACCTAAACCCTAGCTCCCAGCCCTAAACCCTAGCTCTACACAGTAAACCCGCGTTCTGAGCCTTAAACCCGTGACCTACATCCTAACGCCTAAACCCTAAACCCTAAACCCTAACTCCACGCCCTAAACCCGAGCTCCCAGCCCTAAACCCTAGCACTACACCCCAAATCCACACTCAGAGTCCTAATCCCGAGCCC
The DNA here is from genome assembly GCF_964204655.1 of Triturus cristatus. NCBI lineage: Eukaryota > Metazoa > Chordata > Amphibia > Caudata > Salamandridae > Triturus > Triturus cristatus. Next base: position 70,086 of record NW_028188450.1, read on the forward strand.
TAAAATTTTCCGCCTAGCCCTAAGCCCTAATGCTGAGCCCTAAACCCTAGCTCCAAGCCCTAAACCCTAGCTCCAAGCCCTAAACCCTAGCTCCTAGCACTGCATCCCAATTCCTCACTCACAGCCTTAAACCAGAGCCCTAAACCCTTACACCTAGCCTTAAACCCTAATGCTGAGCCCTAAACCCTAGCTCCAATCCCTAACCCCAAGTTCCCAAACCTAAACCCCAGCTCCCAGCCCTAATCCCTAGCTCTACACAGTAAACCCGCGTTCTGAGCCTTAAACCCGTGACCTACATCCTAACGCCTAAATCCTAAACCCTAACTCCACGCCCTAAACCCTAGCTCCCAGCCCTATACCCTAGCTCTACACCCCAATTCCACACTCAGGTTCTTAAACCCAAGCCCTATACCCTTACGCCTAGCCCTAAACCCTAATGCAAAGCCCTAAACCCTAGCTCCATAACCCAAACCCTAGCTCCAAGCCCTAAACCCTAGCTCCCAGCCCTAAACCCTAGCACTACACCCCAATTCCACACTCGGAGTCCTAATCCCGAGCCCTAAAATTTTCCGCCTAGCCCTAAGCCCTAATGCTGAGCCCTAAACCCTAGCTCCAAGCCCTAAACCCTAGCTCCAAGCCCTAAACCCTAGCTCCTAGCACTGCATCCCAATTCCTCACTCACAGCCTTAAACCAGAGCCCTAAACCCTTACACCTAGCCTTAAACCCTAATGCTGAGCCCTAAACCCTAGCTCCAATCCCTAACCCCAAGTTCCCAAACCTAAACCCCAGCTCCCAGCCCTAATCCCTAGCTCTACACAGTAAACCCGCGTTCTGAGCCTTAAACCCGTGACCTACATCCTAACGCCTAAATCCTAAACCCTAACTCCACGCCCTAAACCCTAGCTCCCAGCCCTATACCCTAGCTCTACACCCCAATTCCACACTCAGGTTCTTAAACCCAAGCCCTATACCCTTACGCCTAGCCCTAAACCCTAATGCAAAGCCCTAAACCCTAGCTCCATAACCCAAACCCTAGCTCCAAGCCCTAAACCCTAGCTCCCAGCCCTAAACCCTAGCACTACACCCCAATTCCACACTCGGAGTCCTAATCCCGAGCCCTAAAATTTTCCGCCTAGCCCTAAGCCCTAATGCTGAGCCCTAAACCCTAGCTCCAAGCCCTAAACCCTAGCTCCAAGCCCTAAACCCTAGCTCCTAGCACTGCATCCCAATTCCTCACTCACAGCCTTAAACCAGAGCCCTAAACCCTTACACCTAGCCTTAAACCCTAATGCTGAGCCCTAAACCCTAGCTCCAATCCCTAACCCCAAGTTCCCAAACCTAAACCCCAGCTCCCAGCCCTAATCCCTAGCTCTACACAGTAAACCCGCGTTCTGAGCCTTAAACCCGTGACCTACATCCTAACGCCTAAATCCTAAACCCTAACTCCACGCCCTAAACCCTAGCTCCCAGCCCTATACCCTAGCTCTACACCCCAATTCCACACTCAGGTTCTTAAACCCAAGCCCTATACCCTTACGCCTAGCCCTAAACCCTAATGCAAAGCCCTAAACCCTAGCTCCATAACCCAAACCCTAGCTCCAAGCCCTAAACCCTAGCTCCCAGCCCTAAACCCTAGCACTACACCCCAATTCCACACTCGGAGTCCTAATCCCGAGCCCTAAAATTTTCCGCCTAGCCCTAAGCCCTAATGCTGAGCCCTAAACCCTAGCTCCAAGCCCTAAACCCTAGCTCCAAGCCCTAAACCCTAGCTCCTAGCACTGCATCCCAATTCCTCACTCACAGCCTTAAACCAGAGCCCTAAACCCTTACACCTAGCCTTAAACCCTAATGCTGAGCCCTAAACCCTAGCTCCAATCCCTAACCCCAAGTTCCCAAACCTAAACCCCAGCTCCCAGCCCTAATCCCTAGCTCTACACAGTAAACCCGCGTTCTGAGCCTTAAACCCGTGACCTACATCCTAACGCCTAAATCCTAAACCCTAACTCCACGCCCTAAACCCTAGCTCCCAGCCCTATACCCTAGCTCTACACCCCAATTCCACACTCAGGTTCTTAAACCCAAGCCCTATACCCTTACGCCTAGCCCTAAACCCTAATGCAAAGCCCTAAACCCTAGCTCCATAACCCAAACCCTAGCTCCAAGCCCTAAACCCTAGCTCCCAGCCCTAAACCCTAGCACTACACCCCAATTCCACACTCGGAGTCCTAATCCCGAGCCCTAAAATTTTCCGCCTAGCCCTAAGCCCTAATGCTGAGCCCTAAACCCTAGCTCCAAGCCCTAAACCCTAGCTCCAAGCCCTAAACCCTAGCTCCTAGCACTGCATCCCAATTCCTCACTCACAGCCCTAAACCAGAGCCCTAAACCCTTACACCTAGCCTTAAACCCTAATGCTGAGCCCTAAACCCTAGCTCCAATCCCTAACCCCAAGATCCCAAACCTAAACCCTAGCTCCCAGCCCTAAACCCTAGCTCTACACAGTAAACCCGCGTTCTGAGCCTTAAACCCGTGACCTACATCCTAACGCCTAAACCCTAAACCCTAAACCCTAACTCCACGCCCTAAACCCGAGCTCCCAGCCCTAAACCCTAGCACTACACCCCAAATCCACACTCAGAGTCCTAATCCCGAGCCCTAAAATTTTCCGCCTAGCCCTAAGCCCTAATGCTGAGCCCTAAACCCTAGCTCCAAGCCCTAAACCCTAGCTCCAAGCCCTAAACCCTAGCTCCTAGCACTGCATCCCAATTCCTCACTCACAGCCTTAAACCAGAGCCCTAAACCCTTACACCTAGCCTTAAACCCTAATGCTGAGCCCTAAACCCTAGCTCCAATCCCTAACCCCAAGATCCCAAACCTAAACCCTAGCTCCCAGCCCTAAACCCTAGCTCTACACAGTAAACCCGCGTTCTGAGCCTTAAACCCGTGACCTACATCCTAACGCCTAAACCCTAAACCCTAAACCCTAACTCCACGCCCTAAACCCGAGCTCCCAGCCCTAAACCCTAGCACTACACCCCAATTCCACACTCGGAGTCCTAATCCCGAGCCCTAAAATTTTCCGCCTAGCCCTAAGCCCTAATGCTGAGCCCTAAACCCTAGCTCCAAGCCCTAAACCCTAGCTCCAAGCCCTAAACCCTAGCTCCTAGCACTGCATCCCAATTCCTCACTCACAGCCTTAAACCAGAGCCCTAAACCCTTACACCTAGCCTTAAACCCTAATGCTGAGCCCTAAACCCTAGCTCCAATCCCTAACCCCAAGATCCCAAACCTAAACCCTAGCTCCCAGCCCTAAACCCTAGCTCTACACAGTAAACCCGCGTTCTGAGCCTTAAACCCGTGACCTACATCCTAACGCCTAAACCCTAAACCCTAAACCCTAACTCCACGCCCTAAACCCGAGCTCCCAGCCCTAAACCCTAGCACTACACCCCAAATCCACACTCAGAGTCCTAATCCCGAGCCCTAAAATTTTCCGCCTAGCCCTAAGCCCTAATGCTGAGCCCTAAACCCTAGCTCCAAGCCCTAAACCCTAGCTCCAAGCCCTAAACCCTAGCTCCTAGCACTGCATCCCAATTCCTCACTCACAGCCCTAAACCAGAGCCCTAAACCCTTACACCTAGCCTTAAACCCTAATGCTGAGCCCTAAACCCTAGCTCCAATCCCTAACCCCAAGTTCCCAAACCTAAACCCCAGCTCCCAGCCCTAATCCCTAGCTCTACACAGTAAACCCGCGTTCTGAGCCTTAAACCCGTGACCTACATCCTAACGCCTAAACCCTAAACCCTAAACCCTAACTCCACGCCCTAAACCCGAGCTCCCAGCCCTAAACCCTAGCACTACACCCCAATTCCACACTCGGAGTCCTAATCCCGAGCCCTAAAACTTTCCGCCTAGCCCTAAGCCCTAATGCTGAGCCCTAAACCCTAGCTCCAAGCCCTAAACCCTAGCTCCAAGCCCTAAACCCTAGCTCCTAGCACTGCATCCCAATTCCTCACTCACAGCCCTAAACCAGAGCCCTAAACCCTTACACCTAGCCTTAAACCCTAATGCTGAGCCCTAAACCCTAGCTCCAATCCCTAACCCCAAGTTCCCAAACCTAAACCCCAGCTCCCAGCCCTAATCCCTAGCTCTACACAGTAAACCCGCGTTCTGAGCCTTAAACCCGTGACCTACATCCTAACGCCTAAACCCTAAACCCTAAACCCTAACTCCACGCCCTAAACCCGAGCTCCCAGCCCTAAACCCTAGCACTACACCCCAAATCCACACTCAGAGTCCTAATCCCGAGCCCTAAAATTTTCCGCCTAGCCCTAAGCCCTAATGCTGAGCCCTAAACCCTAGCTCCAAGCCCTAAACCCTAGCTCCAAGCCCTAAACCCTAGCTCCTAGCACTGCATCCCAATTCCTCACTCACAGCCTTAAACCAGAGCCCTAAACCCTTACACCTAGCCTTAAACCCTAATGCTGAGCCCTAAACCCTAGCTCCAATCCCTAACCCCAAGTTCCCAAACCTAAACCCCAGCTCCCAGCCCTAATCCCTAGCTCTACACAGTAAACCCGCGTTCTGAGCCTTAAACCCGTGACCTACATCCTAACGCCTAAATCCTAAACCCTAACTCCACGCCCTAAACCCTAGCTCCCAGCCCTATACCCTAGCTCTACACCCCAATTCCACACTCAGGTTCTTAAACCCAAGCCCTATACCCTTACGCCTAGCCCTAAACCCTAATGCAAAGCCCTAAACCCTAGCTCCATAACCCAAACCCTAGCTCCAAGCCCTAAACCCTAGCTCCCAGCCCTAAACCCTAGCACTACACCCCAATTCCACACTCGGAGTCCTAATCCCGAGCCCTAAAATTTTCCGCCTAGCCCTAAGCCCTAATGCTGAGCCCTAAACCCTAGCTCCAAGCCCTAAACCCTAGCTCCAAGCCCTAAACCCTAGCTCCTAGCACTGCATCCCAATTCCTCACTCACAGCCTTAAACCAGAGCCCTAAACCCTTACACCTAGCCTTAAACCCTAATGCTGAGCCCTAAACCCTAGCTCCAATCCCTAACCCCAAGTTCCCAAACCTAAACCCCAGCTCCCAGCCCTAATCCCTAGCTCTACACAGTAAACCCGCGTTCTGAGCCTTAAACCCGTGACCTACATCCTAACGCCTAAATCCTAAACCCTAACTCCACGCCCTAAACCCTAGCTCCCAGCCCTATACCCTAGCTCTACACCCCAATTCCACACTCAGGTTCTTAAACCCAAGCCCTATACCCTTACGCCTAGCCCTAAACCCTAATGCAAAGCCCTAAACCCTAGCTCCATAACCCAAACCCTAGCTCCAAGCCCTAAACCCTAGCTCCCAGCCCTAAACCCTAGCACTACACCCCAATTCCACACTCGGAGTCCTAATCCCGAGCCCTAAAATTTTCCGCCTAGCCCTAAGCCCTAATGCTGAGCCCTAAACCCTAGCTCCAAGCCCTAAACCCTAGCTCCAAGCCCTAAACCCTAGCTCCTAGCACTGCATCCCAATTCCTCACTCACAGCCTTAAACCAGAGCCCTAAACCCTTACACCTAGCCTTAAACCCTAATGCTGAGCCCTAAACCCTAGCTCCAATCCCTAACCCCAAGTTCCCAAACCTAAACCCCAGCTCCCAGCCCTAAACCCTAGCTCTACACAGTAAACCCGCGTTCTGAGCCTTAAACCCGTGACCTACATCCTAACGCCTAAACCCTAAACCCTAAACCCTAACTCCACGCCCTAAACCCAAGCT